>NW_026973719.1:65000-70000 GCF_035594125.1 Scylla paramamosain
GAGAGAGAGAGGGAAGGGAAGACCACGGCTGTCGTGGCTCTTGACATCGAGGGGGCGTTCGACAAAGTGTGGCACGCAGCCCTCACCACAAAGCTCCGTGCTATAGGCGTGGACGGGGCTCTCCTCCAGCTCTTTGAGAATTACTTGAGAGACAGACATCTCAAAGTAATCATCAATGGGCGGGAATCAAATCCACAGCCCATAAGGGCAGGTGTTCCTCAAGGGAGCTGCCTCGGCCCTTTGCTGTGGAACGTGTATGTCAATGATCTGATGCACCTCGTTCCTACCGCGAAGGCGTTTGCAGATGACATAACACTATCCCACAGCTACGGACTGGAGGAGGAAGCTGCAGCCAACCACGACATCAACGCCACCCTGAGTCGTGTTGCAGCCTGGGGAAGGAAGTGGCAAGTAAAGTTTGCCGCTCACAAAACCCAGCAGCTCACTATCAACAGGACAAGTAGAGCCCCGCGCCTCACCTTCAACGGGGAGACACTGACGCCGCGGGATGAGGTGGAGGTGCTGGGGGTCACTTACGACCGTAAGTTAACCTTCAGAACCCACGTGGAGCGACTCGCCAGAGAGGCCTCAGGGAAGCTGGCATCCCTGAGGAGAATCTCCTACCTCCTTGACGCCAAGGGACTGGAGTTACTCTACAAGGCGCAGGTCCGCTCCTCCTTGGAGTACGCGTGCCTGGCCTGGGGCGGCGCGGCAAACAAGCACCTCGCTCTCCTGGACAAGGTGCAGGACCGAGCGGCGAGACTCATCAGGAACAGTGAGCTCGGCCTTCAGCCTGCACTGCACACCCTCCAGCACCGACGAGACGTGGCGGGCCTCACCGTCATGTTCAAGGTGCAACAGCAACGGGTGCCGCACCTACAGGCTCTCCGGCAGCCTGCCCGACATACCGAAGTCACCACCAGAGCTGTCACACGTGCCCCTGGGGAGCTGCACCAGCCCAGGTGCAGAACGTGGCACCATCAAAGACAGTTTGTGAACACATACATTGGCTGGTGGTACGAGTTTGTTACAGTGCAGCCAAGTGTTGAGGGCTGGACCAGGCAGCAGTTCAACACTGCAGTGAATGTGTGGTTGCAACAGACAAACAGAGAGAGGCTTTCAGATAGAAGGCATTAACAGTGACTTCTTTAGCCTAAATTGTTGTATGAAATATGTAAAGTATATGTACAACAACTCTGTAAACACATACCATGTAGATTTGTATAAATAAAAAAAAAAAAATAGAGAGAGAGAGAGAGAGAGAGAGAGAGAGAGAGAGAGAGAGAGAGAGAGAGAGAGAGAGAGAGAGAGAGAGAGAGAGAGAGAGTACTTCGAAGGGTTTGGGAGGAAGGAAGGAAGAGAGGAAGGAAAAAAGGACGGAAGGAAGGAAGGAAGGTGAAAAGCAGAAGGGAAAGGAAGGGAAATGAATGGAGAAGATACGGATGATAAAGGAAGAAAGGAAGGAAGGAAGGAAGGAAGGAGGGAAGGAGAAGAGTTAGAAGAGTAGGAAGGACAGAATGTAATGAGGAAAAGCAGGAGGGGAAGAGAAGTGGATGGGTGATAAAGGAAGAAATGGAGAAAGAAGAAAGGAAATAGAGGAAGGAAGGAAGAAAGGGAAGGAAGAAGAAAGGAAGAAAAAAAGATAGATATTGGTAATTGTGTGCGTAGGTGAGAAGGACAGAATGGAGAAATAAATAAAGGAAGGAGCGAATGAAGGAGAAAAAGGAAAGAGAAAATCAGAAAGAGGAAGAGAGAGAGAGAGAGAGAGAGAGAGAGAGAGAGAGAGAGAGAGAGAGAGAGAGAGAGAGAGAGAGAGAGAGATCATTAAAACATCAAAAGAAATGAAAGGAAGAAAAGAAAGGAAGGAAGGATATAACGAGGATAAAATATACGAGGAGGAGGAGGAGGAGGAGGGAAGGTATAAAGAAAAAAAGAGAAGAGTAAGTTTGAAAGGAAGGAAGGAAGGAAGGAAGGAAGGACAGACAAGAATGAGTGAAACTAAATGAGAAAATAACAGAAAATAAAACAGAGGAATAGAAGAAAGGACGCGAGGAAGGAGAATAGGAAAGAAAAAACGAAAAGAAGGGCGAGAAGAAAAAACAAATAGAAAAAAAAACATAATTAAAAAGAAGAATGACATAAGACAGAGGGAGGAGGAGGAGGAGGAGGAGGAAATACAGTAAAACTAATTAGAGACAGAGAGAGAGAGAGAGAGAGAGAGAGAGAGAGAGAGAGAGAGAGAGAGAGAGAGAGAGAGAGAGAGCGGTGTACACATTTAACACACCTATACTCTGTTATTCTGTGTTATGCAGTCCGTGTGCGTGTGTGTGTGTGTGTGCAGGGGTTGCGTGTACATGGCCGGCGTGCGGAGTGGTGGTGGTGGTGGTGGTGGTGGTCTATACAGGGGATCCTTCTGTCTTGCTTTCCATAAGTAATTCTTTTCTTCCTTCTCTCTGTCTTTCATCATGTCTTTCCTTCTTTTCAGCTCGTGTCGGTCAGCGGGATACGAACCTGGGTGTGTGTGACAATTGTGTTGACTGGGTGGCCACAGATTTTTTATTTTTTTTATTCACTAGTTTATTAATTTATTTTCTGTTGTTTTAAGTATGTGTTCATCTGCCTGTCTTTCTCTTTATTTATGTCTCTTTCTTTCTAAATATAAACACCTATGATTGAATTTATCCATCTGTCTATCTAGCTGTTTATCTATCTATCTATCTATCTATCTATCTACGTCTGTGTTTATCAATCTATCAATCTATCTGTTTAACTCTCTATTTATCTATCTTTGAATATACACACCTATCTATCTATCTGTCAGTGAATTTATCTATCTGTCTATCAATATACCTATCTATCTATTTGTCTGTCTATCTACGTTTATCCATCGATCAATCTATCTACTGTACCTATCTATCAACGCACCTACCTCTATCAACATCTATATTTATCTATCAATCTATCAATTTATCTATCTATCTATCCATCAATTCATGTACCTGTCTGCTTATCTATCCATCATCCATCTATTTGTCTATCTGTCTATCTGTCTGTCTGTTCGTCTATCATTCTACGTATTCCACTTACTCATTTCGTATTATCATTCATTATCATCCACTTCAACATCAATTACTGTGTCCGTGGTGTATGTCTAATGGAGGAGGAGGAGGAGGAGGAGGCAAAAGAAATAAAAAAATAGTACAGATGCTCGTGAAGGAGGAGAATAAGGAGGAGGAGGAAGAGGAAGAACAAGGACAAAAACAAGAAGAAGAAGAAGAAGAAGAAGAAGAATAAGAACAAAAACAAGAAGAAAAAGAAGAACAAGGACAAGAAAAAATTAAAGTAGCAACACTTGAAGAACAGATTAATGATGATGATGATGATGATGATGGTGACAATAATAATAATAATAATAATAATAATAATGACAAAAGAACACGTGATAAAAGAGACGAAACATAAAAGAGATATTGGATAGAAAAGACAAATTAGATGAAAAGAAAGAAAGATAAGTCTCTCTCTCTCTCTCTCTCTCTCTCTCTCTCTCTCTCTCTCTCTCTCTCTCTCTCTCTCTCTCTCTCTCTCTCTCTCTCTAACTTGCTCTTCTCATCTTCAACTTCTTTTTATTACTTCCCTAATCTCTCTCTCTCTCTCTCTCTCTCTCTCTCTCTCTCTCTCTCTCTCTCTCTCTCTCTCTCTGTGTGTGTGTGTGTGTGTGTGTGTGTGTGTGTGTGTGTGTAAAGAGAGACGGTGAAAGACCTCCCATAAGCATTACACACACACACACACACACACACACACACACACAAAACAGACGTACGATGCACTGAAGATTTTTTCCAGAGAGAGAGAGAGAGAGAGAGAGAGAGAGAGAGAGAGAGAGAGAGAGAGAGAGAGAGAGAGAGAGAGAGATAAGAGAAAGTGAAACAAACAAAAGGGAAAACATTGGAAAAAAAAAAGAGATAATGAAAAAGAACACACCAACCTCTCCGCGTCGCCTCCCCCCTCCGCCCCGCCCCGCCCCGACACCCCCCCCCAAAAAAAAAAATAAAAAATAACATCTTATAGTAATGGGTAAACAAACACAGGCAGGAAATAGGGCAAAGAAATGGGGCAAAAAAATAAATAAATAAAAAAAAATAACAGTACAAGGTTATGGAGATGGGAAAGGAAATGGAAGATATGAATAGCGAGCAGGAGATATGGGTGAAGCAATGGCCGGAATGAGATATGGGTGAGGGAATGGCCGGAATGAGATGGCTAGTAATAGTTTTGATGGCAGAGTTATGGGGGATAAAAGGCTGAGATTGTAAGGGCACGAGGAGGAGGAGGAGGAGGAGGAGGAGGAGGAGGAGGAGGAGGAGGAGGAGGAGGAGGAGGAGGAGGAGGAGGCGGAGGAGGAGGAGGAGGAGGAGGAGGAGGAGGAAGAGGAGGCGGAGGAGGAGGAGGAGGAGGAGGAGGAAAAAGAAAGTTAAGATTATAGGTAAAGATGAGGAAGGAGGAAAAGAAGAAGAAGAAGAAGAAGAAAAGAAGAAGAAGAAAAAAAGAGGAAGAGGAGGAGGAGAACGAGGAACAAGAACAAGAACAAGAACAACAAAAATAACAAGAAAAACAAAAACAAACACAAAAACAAGCAACAACATCGACAACAACAACAACAAAAAGAAGGAAGAAGAGGACAAAAGAGGAGGAAGAGGAGGAAGAAGGAGCAAAACGGTATAATTTCATTGGCAGTTAGCAAAAAGCGAAGAAATTTAGAGAAGACAATAGGTAATGCACACGAGAGGAGGAGGAGGAGGAAGAGGAGGAGGAGGAGGAGGAGAATACAAAGGAATACAAAGGAAAGCCAAACAGCAACAGACCTTTTGGTCCTTGCAAGGCTGTTTGGTAAAGGAGGTAAAAGAAGGAGGAGAAGGAGGAGGAGAAGGTGAAAAAGAAGATAGGGATTGTGGACACGTCAAACCTCTCTCTCTCTCTCTCTCTCTCTCTCTCTCTCTCTC
>NW_026973719.1:82500-97500 GCF_035594125.1 Scylla paramamosain
AATAAATAGAGGAAAGAAGACAGGCTTGCTCAGGCCTGTCGTTACTCCCTCCTTCCCTGATCATCCTCCCATTGACTCCGTGCCTCCTGTAAAGTATCTTGGGAGGCAATAGCAATAACGTCTTGTCGTTATATAGTAAAGTGGAGAGCTGACGGGAGGAAGGGAAGGCTGATGAAGAAGAAACAGGAGGGAAGGGAAAGACGAAGGGAAGAGAGGAGGGCAGGGAATAATGGAGGTAGAAATGGAAAAAAGGGAATGATAGAAGTCCCAGACCGGGAAGATGAAAGTGAACGGAGGGAAGGGAAGTTCCAGCGTGTTCTAGTTTTGTACACACGAGTATTTACTGAAGCTTTTCTGTGGAGAGTCATTGCCTACACTTGTTGTAAATACTAAGTAAAGACGTGGCCGCGTTTCAGGTGAAGGGAGAACAAAGCCAAGCAGTGTGCGCCCGCCCTTGTGGCAAACACTGGGCAGTCCTGAGGTTGTCGGCCGCTGCTGTGTTGTGGCGCTGCGGGGATGAGAGAACAGAGGCGTTTTCTGTAGTCTTTTCTTTATAAGCTTTTTATATTTATTTAAGAATAGAGCGTAAGTGTTTGTGTTTAAAGAAATTACTTTGCTTTTTCTTCCTTGTTTATTTTCTTGTGCACGTAAGAACAGTGTGTGGAATTAAGATTACTATTATTCGCTCTCTCTCTCTCTCTCTCTCTCTCTCTCTCTCTCTCACTCTCTCTCTCTCTCTCTCTCTCTCTCTCTCTCTCTCTCTCAGCTGCGATCCTTAAGAAGCAAATAACCACGCTCCCTTCCTCCCTTCCCGTGAACCAAATTGGTCGTCCATACTTTTCTTCCCAAATTTTCAGAGCCTCGTGAAAGCTGATCGGAAACTTGCCGTTTTTTAACAGGACAGTTTTTGCAAGAGTGCAGCCATCCACTTTGTCTTCAGAGTTAAAATGATCGACTTTTCTTTTTCTTTTCGTTTACTTGTTCGTTCCCTGATTTAACTTGATGTTCTTTTAGTGATACGGAGCGAGTTTGGAAATGGCAGCAGGATGAGGAAGGCCTGCACTTTTTTTACTTTCCTTTTCTTTTCTTTTTTTTTTTGTTTTGCGAGAGGAAGGGTGAAGGTGCTTTGCAGTTATTACTTCTTGTATTGTTATCTTACCTATAAAGGTGAATGGTGGCGAGAGAGAGAGAGAGAGAGAGAGAGAGAGAGAGAGAGAGAGAGAGAGAGAGAGAGAGAGAGAGAGAGAGAGAGAGAGAGAGAGAGGCAATTAAGGGAGGATGTAAGAGGTGGAGATATAAGGGATGCGAGAGGGGAATGAGGGGAGTGGGAAAGTGGAGCAGGAAACAGTGGAAAAGGAGGGGCTGAGAGAATAATGGCAGGAGATGAGAGAGGGACGGCGATGGGGAGTGAATGAAGCAGAGAGAGAGAAAGGGAAAAGGGAGAGGAGGCAATAAGTGTACAGACCAAAGCAAAATAATAATAACAGATACAGAGATGAGATTAAATGAGAATATCCATGCAACTGGTCGTGAAATCTGTAGCGAGAACTTGTATTGCCGTGCCAACACTGACAAGGAATGGCAGAGTACACGACGATAAGGCGACGCAACAAGTACAGGGACGGATGCTGTACAACACTGGAGTGACTATTCCCTGCCCGTGTTGCACCGCGCCTAGGGAAGTGTGACGCACCGGCATGTGAGATGACAACTCAGGGGGATTTTCTTTGTTGCGTAGCAGGAGTCATGCACTAGTGAAGCAGCGTGATGTCAATGTTGATCATAATGATAATAAGAGAAGTGCACTTAGATTTATTAGATTGTAACTCGGGCCCAATACTGGTTGGTGAAATACATGACATTTTCTCAGTATCTTATAAAAAATATAAGTATTTTTACAGCATTCCTGTTGCTTGACAAGCTTTCAAAGAATTTTCCTCTGCGTGACGAAAACAAGTAAATTTTTTTTGTGACTGTCTTTGAAGACTTCGGAATTTCTCATTTACAAAATAAGTTTAGTGCTTGAAATGGTCTCTCTTCCCCTTCACTAAAGTTCATTGCAGTCAAGTTTTTTGAGACCCACAATAGCAGGTGGTGGTGATTATGGCACTGTGAAGAAGGGTCGTGGTGGTGATAATAATGCTAATTGTAGTGATGGTGACAAGGTAGTGATGATAGTGGTGGTGGTGGTGAGGATGAGGCGTGGCGGTTGTAGTGATGGTGATGATGGTAATGGTGGTGGTGCCAGTAGTAGTGATGATTGGTGAGGTTAACAAACACAAAGAGCTGCACCAAGCCACACACACTCTGGTTCAGTTGGGTGGGAGTCATGTAGGCACAGGCGTGGAAACACAACGTTGCCTCACTGAAAAGGTAATGAATGGCGAGTATGTTCGTGTCTCAGGGGAGTGGTGTTAACTGCATGTGTGTGTGTGTGTGTGTGTGTGTGTGTTCCGGAGCGGCGCTGTGATTCTGAACCAGTGGCTTTGTTTTGTGCTTCATTTGATTACTGAAAATTGTTCTCCTCGATTAACGATGACAGGACTCAGTTTTTAGTTAATATTGTTGTTGTTGTTGTTGTTGTTGTTGCTGTTGTGTGTGTGTGTGTGTGTGTGTGTGTGTGTGTGTGTGTGTGTGTACCTTTGTTTCTTTCGTCTCCATCTGGACCTCTCCCTCCACTTTTCTTCCATGAATCAAATAATCTAGTAATATATTTATTTGATAATTTCCCTGCTATATATTTTTTTTTTACATTGTCCTGAAAAATAACGACTAGTCCCTCTACTTTTCTTTCCTCTTTTATTTTTCCTCGTCCCTAATCCTCTTCAGTGCTGCTCTCTCTCTCTCTCTCTCTCTCTCTCTCTCTCTCTCTCTCTCTCTCTCTCTCTCTCTCTCTCTCTCTCTCTCCCATTAACACTCCTCAGGATAAAAAGGACGATAATGAGTGAGAAAAATTAGAAAATTTTTAATGCTGAAGTGCTTCTGTGTTAAGATTTTGTGGGCTGGTTTTCGTTTTTTTTTTCTTTCCTTTTTTCCTAATACAGAATCCATCTCCCCTTGAGCAGCGTGAAACAACACAACTTAAAAACCTTCAGTGTGTTGTAAGAGAGGAAGAGTGAGGGAAAAAGATTGAGTACTCAGAGAAAACTGCATGAGGAAAAGGATAAAGAGGTTCATTAGCGATTTTATAAACTCTCTTCCGTCGACTTTTATTCTTTTTCAGTTTAATATTTACTTGTGGAAATGAGATGGCGAAGGGTGAATTAATGGTGGTGGAGGTAGTGTGTGTGTGTGTGCGTGTGTGTGTGTGTGTGTGTGTGTGTGTGTGTGTGTGTGTGTGTGTGTAAGCGTGAAAAAAAAAAAAACAAGTGAAAGAATGGGAATACGAAAACAAAGACTAAGTAAAAGAAAAATGTCAAGTTCATTTTCTCTGGAATACGTGGCAGAAAACGGAAGGATCTCACTTTTCCTGATTATTCTACATTTCCTTTATTTTCTTTTTCCTGGCTGTGAATTTTCGTAAGTTTCTCTCTTATGCACAAGTTTTTATCCTTTGTGTTTTAACGAAAATGCCAAAGTTACAGTGTTTTGTATATCACTGCTTATGCCACCGCTACCCCACGCTATTGTGTTCTTACTTTCCTTTTTTTTTTTTTTACTTTCCCACAATCATTTTTTTTATCATACCTGTTTCTACTTGTTTTCTTTTTTATTTCCTTATTACTGTTTTTTTTCTTTTCCTTCTTACTGTTTTTTTTTTTACGTTAGTTTTATTTTCGCCTTTCTTAAGTATTTACCTATTTGTCGTTTTACTGGTTTGCTGTTTATCTGCCTGTCTGTTTATATATCGTCTCTCTCTCTCTCTCTCTCTCTCTCTCTCTCTCTCTCCTCTCTCTCTCTCTCTCGTCTCTCGTCTCTCTCCTCTCTCTCGCAGGTAAAGTGACCAGAGTGTTGCCCTACATTACCTGCTCTTGTAACACCTGCCTTCACTTTCTGTGGTGGTGAGGATGCGCATCACCATTAGCAGATGTGTCGTCACAGCACTGTCAACAGATAAGGCCGGTGGTGACTGTGCCGAGAATAATTGTTGAGGAAAAAGTGACGGTGTACTGAATTGTCCTCTTGCTGTCTCGTTTTTGTTTGTTTGTTTGTTTGTTTGTTTGTTTATTTGTCTGTTTTATCTATTTACCTATTTATTTATTTGTTTGTTTATTTTAATTTTCTGTTGAAATGTAATGTAGATATTGCGTAATAACATTCACCTTCATCCACACTTTCTTCATCCCACTGAATTGCGGACAGAGAAAGATCAAAGTGTCCTCGCAGAAGTAAATGAAAACACCACGCCGTGCATGTGCAGTCGCCGCCTGTGCGCGCGTCACACAGTAAAAATTCTAATACCACAATTACTCTAATGGAAACATTGCGATGAAAGTGCGACAGATATAACGCTTGACTGAACTGTGAGCAGGAGAAATATCAGTTAAGTAGAATTACTGTTTTGTTTTGTTGCATGATGTGAGATTATTTTGTGAAGTTTTTGTGAAGTTTAGTTCTACTTTTCGTTATTTTTTATTGTGCAGAATAAGTGCACGAGAGACAGAGAGAGAGAGAGAGAGAGAGAGAGAGAGAGAGAGAGAGAGAGAGAGAGAGAGAGAGAGAGAGAGAGAGAGAGAGAGAGAGAGAGAGAGAGAGAGAGAGAGAGAGAGAGAGAGAGAGATGAGAGAGAGAGAGAGAGAGAGAGAGAGAGAGACTGAAAGGAAAACTAATTTACTCACAAAACGAACAAACCCAGACTCCCTCTCCTCCCTCATCAGAGACACAGGAATCAAGTGATGACGAAGACAAACTGAAGAATGGTGATGAGTCAGCGGCCAGCACTGCCAACACCACACTCGCCTGCCAGGTTCGTGATACAAGCAGGACTTCAACAGCAAGAGTGTGGCTAAACCTTCTACCTTTATACAGCAGACTGATTGGGTCGTTTTCTGGGGAGTGTTGAGGCCTGTGGTGGAAGCCTCGGAGATCCCAACCATCAGTATTCGCATGGACAGGTGGTGCTTACTTTCATTTCTTCTTATTATAATTTGATAGACAAAATGAAAAGTGACGCTCTTGAGAAAACTGAGATGCATGGCGTGTGTGAGGTGGAGGCTGGCGACGCCCCACACGCCAAGCCGCTGAAGGTGAAGGTTTCGGTACAGAAGCGTGGCTGGGTGGTGGCGCTGCGTGCCGCGAGCCTCCTTTAAGCAGGTGGCGGTCTTCCCCTTCCACGGGGAGGAGTACTACATGACAACCCCCAAGACCTACACCTCAATGCCGGCAGCCATGGACATGGGCCGCCTGCTGAAGGCGCGCCACAGGTCAGGGGACGCCCTGGTCAAGATCGTTCTGACGCACAGCCGAGGGAAGGTCGTCACCTTCAGGCCGGTGGCGGACTTCATGCGGCGGCTGGGCAAGGGAGAGACCGAAGACTTTGTTTTAGGCCTGACCATTGACGATGGGAACACAAAGGCGCCTGAACAGCAACACAAACAAGACGACGCCTGTGAAACCAATGAACGGAAAGGAATGGTGGAGGAGAACACTCCCTGGGTTGGAAAAATGTGTCCGAAGTGTCCGCTATGCACACTGCCGTTCTGGACCGTCCTGCAGGCCTGGGAGCCTCTGCCAGTGAAGCCACCGACCGAGATGGACATCTACGTGGACATCCTGTCCGCGGAATGCACGGTGCTTAAGACGGAAGCCAGGGTGCTAGTGAAGGAGAAACAGAGCTCCGTCTCAGAGCTGGCTGCCCCTGAAGGCTGAAATGGCACGGATGGAGCAGGAGATGGACCGTCTTGAGGCCTCGTGGGCCAGTGACCTCATGGAAGAAGGTGAAGGAGAGCCGAGTCTCGAGCTGGGAGGAATGGAAGAGGAAGATTGCGGCTCCAGGAATGAAGAGGAATGGAGGGAACTGCTTGGTGATTACAGTGCAGAAGAGAAGTCCTACGAAGATTGCTTCACTCTGGATGAAGGGCACGAACACTGGAACAGAGAAGATTGTAAGGAGGAAGGCAGTGACGGGGAGAAGGAGGCGGAGGCGGAAAGTGATGAGCACACCCAGGAATGGAAAAGGCATGAGTCTAACCCCAGCATGCACCGCGCCCTCTCGCTGCTGCGGCGCCACAACGCCCCCCACTGAGGCGCCAATGGAAAACATAATATAAGGAAGAAAATTGAAAAAAAAATACAAATAAGAAAACAGAAAAAAAAGATATAGTCTTAAGTTTACGTAATTAAGTAGTACTAGAAAGTGAATCAGAAGAAACATGAAATATAAAAGAAGAAAATTGAACAAAATATGAAAAAAATAAGAAAATACAAAAAAAGTTCTAGTTGTAAGTTTACGTAGAGTAGAAAGTAAAGCAGGAGAAATATGAAAAATAGAAAATAAAAAGAAAAAGAAAAAAATTAGAAAACACAAAAAAAGTTTTAGTTGTAAGCTTACGTAGAATAGAGGAAATATGAAATATAAATAAGAACATTAGAAAATACAAACAGCAAAATTAAAAAAAGTACTAGTTGTAAGTTTATGTAGAGTAGAAAGTAGAGAAGAAATTAAGAAGAAACTTAAATGGATAAAAGAATACTCATAAGGAAATGATAAAAACGTTCTAGCTGTAAGTTTAGAGTAGAAAATAAAATAGAAGGAATATAAATTATAAAAAGGAGAGAGAAAAAAAATTTAAAAATACAAACGAAAAAATTATTTGTCTACAGTGAAAAGTAAAATAGAAAAATAAAATAAAAAATAAATATATAAATAAAAAGATCTATTAGTAAGTTTAGAGTAGAAAATAAAATAGAAGGAATATAAATTATAAAAAGGAGAGAGAAAAAATTTTTAAAATACAAACGAAAAAAATATTTGTCTACAGTGGAAAGTAAAATAGAAAAATAAAAATAAAAATATATAAATAAAAAAATCTATTAGTAAGTTTAGAGTAGAAAGTAAAACAAGAAAATAGAAAAAAAAAGAAAAATATATAAATCAGGAAAAATAAATGAAAATTCAAACAAAAAAACAAATGTTTACACATCTATGCTGTTAGTATAAATTCTACTTGTACGTTTAGAGTATAGATAATGGAAAAAAAAATATATATAAAAGATATATAGATAAAAATCAAAACAAAGAAGGTGCTAGGAAACGTCTCAATGTTTTAATTGTATGTTGTATTAGTTAATTGTATGTTGCATAAGTAAGGTAACAGTATACATAAAAAAAAAAAAAACTCCTTTGTAATGGTCTATGGTAGTTGTAAGTTTAGAGTTTTAAGTTCAACATACAACTGGCAGCAAAGGTGGTGGTGGTGGTGGTGGTGGTGGTGGTGTTCCTCTGGACAGGGGTGTTGCTGGATGGGGGAGAGCAGGAATGGTCACCCTCCCTCAGCTGTGTTGTCTTGCTCATAACAACACAACACTAACAAAACGTATATTGGTAACAATTTTCGTCAAATTAACATTGTTTCACCATAACGTAATATGCCCGTAAATTTATTGCAGCTGAGCAATTGACCTCTGTTAGACTTTTTTCTTATTTGTATAGTGGTGGTTATCTTACTACTACTACTACTACTACTACTACTACTACTATTGGCAATGATAATAAGGATAATAGGAAGAGCTTACGGCCTTCCAGGCAGCAAGGCAGATCCCCTCACAGTGACGCAGCACACGGCGCGTGGTCTGCTCGCACCAAAACAGAATAAAGCTGGTAATGTTCCAGAAATATTTCAGCCATCATCTGAGCCGCGGTTTGTTTGCATGTTGAGGTGCAGTAAGTAATGCAGGCTTGATTCAGAATGGTGCCAGCACAACCGCCACTCCACGGAGTTTCGCGAGGGGAAATGTTTTGATGAGGCGACTCCAAGACGAACACAGTGCCTCAGCCTCCAGGATGATGAAGCGTGAGTTGTTGTGCGACCAGTGTTTGTGTGTTGCGAGGTGTGCCGTGTGGGAATACAGTGTTGCTCAGCACTGCGTGTGTCAAGGCAGCACTGCATTGGTGGAGTTGTTCATGAAGGAGCAGTAATGACCGCCAGTCACACCAAATGTGGCTTCTTAAAGAGATAGTCAGAGGGAATATCATGACTGCAATTATTTTGTTAGAGTAAATATATCATATTGGAAAAACTGCTGCATGGACTCTTGTACAACGCCAGTGTGGACCCGCGATGCTGAGTGTGGACATGGCCTCACTGAGGCGTGGAGTCTTGTTACTACACTAGTGCAGAGCCACGATACTGAGTGTGGACGCGGCTTCACTGAGGTGTGGAGTCTTGCACAACACCAGTGTGGAGCCGCTATACTGAGTGGACGCGGCTTCACTGAGGTGTGGAGTCTTGCACAACACCAGTGTGGAGCCGCTATACTGAGTGGACGCGGCTTCACTGAGGCGTGGAGTCTTGCACAACACCAGTGTGGAGCCGCTATACTGAGTGGACGCGGCTTCACTAAGGTGTGGAGTCTTGCACAACACCAGTGTGGAGACGCGATACTGAGTGGATGCGGCTTCACTGAGGCGTGGAGTCTTGCACAACACCAGTGTGGAGCCGCGATACTGAGTGGACGCGGTTTCATGGAGGCGTGGATCGTGTGGCGCGTTGTGCTCTCCTAGAACACTCATTCAGGGCGAGGTGACCTGCAGCTCTATTCTCTCTCTCTCTCTCTCTCTCTCTCTCTCTCTCTCTCTCTCTCTCTCTCTCTCTCTCTCTCTCTCTCTCTCTCTCCTCTCCCTCTCTCTCCACAGCCTCGCGTCATCCGGCACTCGCTCATCCATGTCCAACACTGGTTCTGAATTTTACTGCTGATTTTTTCCCCCTTTTATGTTCGCATTTTGCTTTTCGCCATCGTTATTTCCACCCTCCTGTTGTTTTGGTGATGGCGGTGATGCCGATGGTGATGACGGTGTAATACACGGACTTTTTACGTACAAACACGAGGTACTCAAATACTGGTGGTGGAAATACTGACTAAATTGCAATACATTGTATTGGAACTCAGTACTAGGGATGTAGTAGTTTACAGTTCAAGTATTTTCTCGAAGGGAAATATTGCGAAAAAAAATTTAGCCACCTTGCAAGTTGGTGACTGAAAAGTTTTTTCGATTTTTGGTAACGCCGGATTCTCTTTCCTGTCACACACCAATGCATAAATCAGTTGTGTTCGAAGGGAATTTTTGTCAGACATTCCGCTTCCTTCACCTCGGCAATGGAGGCGCTTGTTGGTCCCAAGGGAACAGCGAGCTTCATGCCGAGGTCTTCAGTATTGCAGCAGTGACCCTTGAAGTGTCTCTCTGACACACATAATCTCTGCAAGATAGACTTATGTACTGCAGTGAGCTTCCTAACTCTTGACCCTGCAGTGGAATGTGGGCTTCTGAATGAAGACACGACCGGTAGATGTATCAGCCTTGCCTCCCATCCCCAGCAGGACGAAAAGGTGCCGCGCGGACACAAAGTAATCTGGTCAAACAGTGGATGAGAGGAATGTCGCCCCTGCGTGTGGTGTATGCCAGGGTCGCCGGTGTGCCGCGGTGTTACCTAGAGGTGATTCATGCACCGAGTCAGGGATTATTGCTCGCAGGAGATGTGGCGTCCTTATTTCGCAGCGGAGAACGTGCGCTTACCAAACACGGGAGAAGCATCCTTGTTTTATGTGTGAGAGAGAGAGAGAGAGAGAGAGAGAGAGAGAGAGGAGAGAGAGAGAGAGAGAGAGAGAGAGAGAGAGAGAGAGAGAGAGAGAGAGAGAGAGAGAGAGAGAAGGCGGGAGGATGGGAAGGGAAGAGAGGGATGGAATGAGGAACGAGGAACTAGGGGAGGAGAAGAGAGAGGAAGGGTTCAAGGGCAGACAGTCAGACCCCAGCTTGCCTCTCTTTGGCACAAAATCCTGAGCAGCTTGACGCCAGATCTGTTTGAAGTGAAGTAAGCAGCGACGCTCCCTCAGAGTTAGCGGTGGGCGGTCCAGCTTAGCGAGTGTGTGGACTGGCACGGCGCGAGGCTGTCTGAGAGTGTGTTAAGCACGGTTTACACGCTACGATAAATTGTAGCGATTTATTGTAATGAAAAGGTTGTTACAATTTGTCGTTACGTGTAAAGCATGGTTTACACGCTACGATAAATTGAAGCGATTTATTGAACACTGAGATAGTAACGATTTATTGGATGATTGAAAGAGCGTTTACATGCAACGATTTTTAATCCAATATTTTTAGTCTTTACTTGACCGTCATGGAAGAAACATTATGGTGGTCTGCATTTGGGATGTGTTTAGTGGGAGAAACATCAAGAAAAAAAACGAAAATCAAAAAGGAAATGGAGCCGTGATTGGTTAATGAAAAAAAACAAGTGTTTTCTCATATAACTCTGTTGGATACGTTGAGAGATGAGCCGAATGACTGGCCAAATTATTTGAGAATGGGAGAACACACTTATATGGAATTGTTAACTTTAGTTTCTCCATTAATAAGGAAACAAGACACAGTTATGAGAAAATCAATATCTCCACATGAAAAATTAACCGCTACCCTAAGATTTCTCGCAACCGGAAGAAGCTTAAAAGACATGGAATACTCAACAGCCATATCAAAACCCTCTCTCTCAATAATAATCCCAGAACGTGCGAGGCTATTTACCAAGTGCTCAAAAATTTCATACAGGTAAAGTAATAAACAGTTATAATGCATTTATTTTTCAAAAACATAATATTTTATTAGCTACACGTTCAAACTTGTCGTTACGATGCATATAGATTTGAGCCTGCTGGCACCAACCACTCAATCCAATTCCAACTCCAATAAATCGCTACGATCTCCTGTTTACACGTAACGACAAATTGTAACAACCTTTTCATTACAATAAATCGCTACAATTTATCGTAGCGTGTAAACCGTGCTTTATACTCGTTTTATCATAATAATTATCATTAGTCGAAATAGTAATGATAATACAAGTAATAACAATGCTGATAAGAACAATAGCAATAATAATAATAATAATAATAATAATAATAATAATAATAATAATAATAATAATAATAATAATAATAATAATAATAATAATAATAATAATAATAATAATAATAATAATAATAATAATAACAACAACAACAACAACAACAACAACAACAACAACAACAACAACAACAACAACAACAACAACAACAACAACAACAACAACAACAACAACAACAACAACAACAACAACAACAACAACAACAGAAGAGGAAAAAAAAGTAAAGGCAAGATAACAAAAAAAAAAAAGAAAAAACACAAAAAAAGGAGAAACAGAGCTAAGCTGCAACACCGAAGGGGAAGGGAGGGAAGGCGGAAGAAGAGGAGGAGGAGGAAGAGGAGGAGGAGGAAGAGGAGGAGGAGGAAGAGGAGGAGGAAGAGAAGGAAGAGGAGGAAGAGGAGCATAAAAGAGCATTACATCTCATTCGTTCTCATTACAGACCCTCCTGGAAGAGAGAGAGAGAGAGAGAGAGAGAGAGAGAGAGAGAGAGAGAGAGAGAGAGAGAGAGAGAGAGAGAGAGCAAACGGCAATTAGTATAGGGTGTAAAAAAAGTTACATGAATGGTGGAATGAAGATTTAGAAGACAGGGAATGATGAGAGGAAGAAGAGGGAGTGACGATAAAAGAAAGGTGGAGAGAGAGAAATGTGAGAAGTGACAGATGAGATGTGGAAGGAAGAAAAAAAAAAGAAAGTAGGAAGAAAGAAGGGAAGAGAGGGAGGGAGGCAGGAAGGAAGGGAAGAAGGCGAGGAGGAGGAGGAAAATGACTGTTTACCTTTCATTAGGAAACGAGGAGGAGGAGGTAGAGGAGGAGGAGGAGGAGGAGGAGGAGGAGGAGGAGGAGGAGGAGGAGGAGGAGGAGGAGACAAATGTTACAGTTATGATGGTATCCCATTCTTCCGCCTCCTCCTCCTCCTCCTCCTCCTCCTCCTTCTTCTCCTCATCCTCCTCCACCTTTAAATTATTTACCTAAACTTCAAAATTATTACCGTAATTTTTTAGTAATTACTCTACCACAATAACAAGTAATGGTCATAAAGTAAGAAAGAATTAAAGATACAGACTCTCTCTCTCTCTCTCTCTCTCTCTCTCTCTCTCTCTCTCTCTCTCTCTCTCTCTCTCTCTCTCTCTCTGAATAATTTTTGAGCAGAGAGAGGTACAAATAGTTGGTGGACTTGAGTGTGTTACTGGCCTTAATGTTTCACTCAGTGTTTATCGTCTGGCGAAAAGAAGATAAAGTAAATAAAGCAATATATTATGAATTGTAATATATATCAAGGTAATATCTCACACTTGTAATTGAATAGAAATATATGGATGCGATCATGCGAAAAAAAGAGGATAAAATAAAGAAAGAAAACGAAATGTGAAGGTCATTTTTCCTTGTTTGATTTTCTATGTTTTGTATTTTATTATCTCCCCCCCATCTCTCTCTCTCTCTCTCTCTCTCTCTCTCTCTCTCTCTCTCTCTCTCTCTCTCTCTCTCTCTCTCTCTCTCTCTCTCCCTTGTTCCTTTCTTTGGTTCTTATTATTATGTTTACGTTACTAAATTACGTTTTCCTTAGTTTTTTTTTTATTTCTATTACCTGTATTTTTTGATGTTTAAAAATGTACATGTATTTTCTGCCTCTTTCACTTTTTCTTTTTAATTAACTAAATATCCATCCTACTCAAACTTTGCCATGCACTTTTTCTTTTTAATTTCCTGCACACGTTTTCTGTACATAATTCATACTTTGCTCATTTGCCAATTTTTTATTCTCCATTCCCTCCTACATATTTCATCTTCCTTACTCTGTCCTCCTCCTCCTCCTCCTATTCCAATTTTTATTCTCCATTCCCTCCTACATATTTTATCTTCCTTACTCTGTCCTCCTCCTCCTCCTATTCCTCCTCCTCCATCTTCAACTTCATTACGCCCTCCACACATTCTTCTCCTCGTTCCATCACACCTCTTATCTTCTCCCTCTCGCCAGACACACGTCCTCTTTATTCATTTCACAACACCGTCAACACAATTTGTATAATTCCATGGCAGTTAAGAAATGGAGAAAATAAGAAAATGACTAACCTTAATGAACATAGTTTCTAATGTTTGCTAGAATTATGAGGAAAACACCTTTGGAAAACCTTAATAACCTCCACTACAGCCTGATAAAGATAGTCGAAATAAGACGACGAAATGCTTCATAATGCAAACCTCAGCCCTGATATCTCTTAGCGAACGAGGAACACAAAGCAAGGTGGATAAGTAAATGTTGACAAAAATGGCAAGAATGAACTCAGGTAATCATCATTGTGGGGTCTAACAAAATGCCAATGTGACGTGGCTTATTGCGCCCAAAGCACCCAGAGATGAATATGATGATGACGATGATGACGATGATGACGATAGCAATACTAACCGTCAACTGTTCGCCCCCACACAAGCAGCGCCTTCCATCTCCTCACCTTCCTGTCAGCCAGAATATCTTCCCTCAACTTTCCGTGCCTTCCCTACTCCAAGCTTCCCTGCCGTGTCTGTCTTTCCATCTTATGCATAATATTATTCTCTTCATTTCTCTCCCAGGGCTTTTTTTTTGCCCCACAGCACTCCTGCCGGGCTGCGAGGTTCTGGTCCTTAACTTCAATAAGATACACGTGATGTATTGCCCTCACATTCCCGCTGGCCTTGAGGTGTGTGAAGGTGAAATTTTATATGATCATTCCTCGTTTAATCACACCTGTATTATATTACTGCTATTAATTAAAACAGATAGGTGCAGTATGCAATTTTTATATGCCTAACTACCTTAATCAAATTTGCAAAGGTGTAATTTTAAGTGACTCCTCTTTGCTCGACGAGGGAAGGTATCTTAAGCATATTAGCCGTACTCCTGTATTACTGCATTATATAACTGTCCTTAACTTCAATAGGACAGGTGTGATGTATTACCAATATATTACCTTTATATGTCTACTCGCCTAAATTAAAAGTGTAAAGGTTTAATTTCTAATGCATCTTAAATCTGTTTCGCCATATTCCATTATTCTATTATATTACTCTCCTTAACTTCAATAGGACAGGTGCCATACATTACCTTTATGAAGCTGCCCATCTTAATTACAACCTGTGCAAGATGTAATTTCAAGTGGTCGTCCTTTGCTTACTGACAGAACACAAACCATCTGTCCTTCCCATCACATTACTATTACAAGCAAGACTATTAATCCTGCAGCCAGACTGAACTTAATCCTTACTGGTAAACTTGCTAGACTTAATGAGAGAAAAAGAGTTTATTACATCAAATGACATTACATCACAGACAAAGAGAGCATTATCTTAAGGCTGTTTTCCCACTAAAACACTTCTTATGTCCTGGTATTTAATTTACGGGGATAACACAACAACGCACCTGTCTGTACCACCACTTGACTTACACACACAAGAATAACATTAGCTCTCCACTCCTCGTTCAGTATTTCACCATTTTTAGTCAAGTTGGTGTATTTAATATCACACCCCTACCTCTCCTGAATTCAAATAATGATCCAGTTTAGGGGGACTTTACGTTCTTTCTTTACGAGTTTTTCTTTCATAATTATCAGTAAGGCACAATAACAGCATTAATTCTAACTAACGAGGTGCTGAGGGCAAGATGTGGGAGGTATTTAACTTGTTCCCTCAATACCTGGTTAGATGAAGCCGTCATCCTCACTCATTTCACACTACGGAGACTCATTCAGCATATCAAATCTTACAATATTTATCTTTGTATCTGAGAATTCCTTGATTATCTTGTCGTGAAGTGGTGGCGTTGTTTTTTTATTCTCTTTTTGTCTGGTATCGTGATCTTTATAAACTTCGATCTGTGTTAACAAGAAGGTGAGGGGAGAAGAAGAGCGGAGGGAAGAGGAGAGGAGATGATAAGAGAAACGCACACCTACGTATAACCTTCTAGATTT
>NW_026973719.1:100000-102500 GCF_035594125.1 Scylla paramamosain
GCGGGAGTCCGTGTAATTAATATCCTGGTGGTGGTGGCAGCGCCCCGCCCCAGCCCTCCCGAGGCCTCTCATTGGTCGGGTGCGGCGTCTCCTTCGCCCACCCGCCCGCCACGCCACCCGCACGCCACGCCCCGATAAGGCTCGGAGTGGCGTGTGGCAGCGAGCGGTGGGCGGGGCCGGTGGGCGGTGGCGGGGCGCTGCCTCACCCGCGCGCATCGCTACATTTCCCCCTGAATTTCCCCCTCCGCATCTCCCCCGCCGCCCTCAGGATCAGTACGCCCTGGCAACCACCCTTAGGTCCATCACGTGCCTGTACCGACCCCACACCTGCACACCTGCACGCCTGCACGCACAGTCTCAGGTGAGTGTGCCAGCGTGCGTGTGTTCACCTGAACCTGCCCTCCCACGCGCCCGTTATTTGTCAACATGTGCCTACCCCCGCCCACTCCCGCGTCCGCTCCCGCCCACTCGCCGCCCACTCCCCTCGGGCACTTCTCGCTGTGCTTAAGACTTCCACGGACGAATCAACATATTTATATCACACTCATAATTCCTCTTTCTGTGTGTGTGTGTGTGTGTGTGTGTGTGTGTGTGTGTGTAGGAGCGGCGACGCGTGTGATGTGCGTTACGTGGTAAATTTAGACAAGTGAAGCTGAGACGTAGTGATGTGGTGTGGTGATGGTGGTGATGGTGGTGATGGTGGTGGACTCATTTACCTTCATGCCGTAATCATTGCAAAATCGCTTCATTAGAGATAACTTGGAGATCATTCTTTCGCGTGCTGCAGCAAGCAAAACGGTGTATCATCCATCAGTATTAAAACATGCAGCCACTTTAAAAACCCATCGTTCTCACAGTTCTCTCTTATTAATTTAATCAAATCATTAACGTAAAGAACGAACAGTAGGCACGATGTCGGGGAGCCTTGTCGCACTCCCAGCGTGGCCGTGAACACCGCGGTGCCGATAACGCTCTCGGTCACACGGCACATGGCAGCGATAACAGCCACCATCACCACGCCACACCTCAAGCGTTTAAGGATTCGTATTAACGTGTGTCTCGGTACCAGATCGTATACGCAATGTTACAATATGTTGGAGACAGCCACGCCTTTTCTATGCCCCAACTTGTTCACGGTACGGAGTGAGCCACTTCTCGCATAACAATGCGAGACAACAATGAACACTGAACACACGTCGCTGGATGCAAATCATTCCATATTTTTCTATACAATGCAGTGTGTACATTCTATACTTTTATTTTAGACACTCTATACAACAATTTTTAGACTAAGTTATCTTTTCCAAGGCGCCTTTTGCTGTCACTCAAAACAAATGGTTTCAGAGAGGAAATACAAAGCGATTTTTTCTCGTAACCCCTCGTGCAGTGTACGAAATAACACAGGAATGCAGACACCGACACAGAAGCGAGACAGACTGATGCACACTGCGGCACTCAAAGCAAATGGTTTCTAAGAGATAATGTGAAGTGATTTCTTTTTGGCAAGGCACTGCACACTCAACCAAACTATGCACAAACACACGCCTTCATTCAGAATTTAGATCCAGACTGAGATTGTTAACTGACCACAGATTATTAAGGTGTACGTGTAAGTAATATTATAAATAACAATATGACAGAGAGAGAGAGAGAGAGAGAGAGAGAGAGAGAGAGAGAGAGAGAGAGAGAGAGAGAGAGAGAGAGAGAGAGAGAGAGAGAATTCTGGAGCGAAACAGACTCACGCAAACTCTGTGGTACTCGTCTCTAATTATAACTCTAATAATAGACAGAATCGAAATTACACAGAAATGCAAACAGATACATGAAAGTGAAACAGACTAAGGCAAAGTAAGTGGTATTTATTTATAATAATAACTCTAGAAAAATAATAAAAATCTAAATTGTAAGGTCTGATGTACAGCACTTTAATGCACTTCTGGTCACTGGAAGACGCTTACCAAGGAAATGAATTACACATGAAGCTTTCCTCATTGTTCATGGATAGAGAACCTGAACTCACCTAGAGGTGAACTGGCTACACAACTGATGAACTGAATGATGGATGGGACCTTCCTCACTGCCTGTAGCTAAACAACTTGAACTAGAGATGAACTGGCTACACAACTTAATGAACTGAATGATGTATGGGACCTTCCTCACTGCCTGTAGCGAGAGAACTTGAACTAGAGATGAACTGGCTACACAACTTAATGAACTGAATGATGAATGGGACTTTTCTGAACTGAATGGTGAATGGGACTTTCCTCACTGCCTGTAGCTAGAGAACTTGAACTAGAGATGAACTGGCTACAGAACTTAATGAACTGAATGATGGATGGAATTTTCCTCACTGTCTGTAGCTAGAGAACTTGAACTAGAGATGAACTGGCTACATAACTTCATGAACTGAATGATGAATGGGACTTTCCTCACTGCCTGTAGCTAGAGAACTTGGACTAGAGATGATCTGGCTACATAACTTCATGAACTGAATGATGGA
>NW_026973719.1:110000-150000 GCF_035594125.1 Scylla paramamosain
TAATAGCAACAACAGATTGAAAAATGAACAGTTTTTCTCGTGATCAAAGAGAATTCCTGCTTCATAACGTCAACAGCTGGTCAGGTTAGCAAGACAATACTACTTATCTTCCACGAACTCTTTACACTCATTATTTGAATAATAGTCTGAAATATGCTTGTTACAACCTTCATCTGGTGTTCCTTCAGTGCATCCACAATACTTCTCTTTAGTCTTCGTGTAGTTATCACATTAATAGCACACATACTTTACGTAGCCTTACATTCACGTGTAGTTATCACATTAATACCACACATCCTTTACGTAGCCTCACATTGAAGGTATTATTATATCTGTTATCTGATATGTACTTCTCGTTACAGCCATCGCCCTCATTGCTTCATTCAGTATTCACTGCCTCTGTAATCCTTTTCATCCTTTCCCTCCACTATCTCGTCAAGTTATCCTATTAATTACATATTTCTTGTAGTAACCTAACATTGAAGGTATTATTATATCTTTTATCTGAAATGTACTTCTCGTTACAGCCATCACCCTCATTGCTTCATTAATTATGCAGTACATCTATCATCCTTTTCGTTCTTTCTCTCCACCATCTCGTCAAGTTATCCTATTCATTACATATTTCTCGTAGAAGACTTAGAAGCAAGTTACTATTATATCTATCATCTAAAAGGTACTATTGTCACACCCACCACCCTTGTATTGCACCACCATAAGATTCAATACACTGAAACACCGAGCAACTCAACAGAGAGCTCCAATAAACCTGAGCACAGAGAGACAGGCACCGTGGCAAAGATTCCAACCTGAAAGCCGAGCACGGGAAACCACCACATTACTGAACAAGTCATCAGGAACACACCTCCGGGCTTCTGTGTGTCATTGCCAGTTTAGTAGTTTAACAATTTACTGAGAAAGTTTGATGCACTTAAGTTATGATGATACAAGTTTAAAGCGGGGTAAATCAAGATAGCGTATCTTAACCTATACTTAAATATATAGTAATACATTAAAGTACATCGTAGGAGGAGAAGAGGCGATGAAAATATTGATGGATGGAAAGTGGAGGTGATGAAAGCAGTGGGAAAAATAGACACATAAATAGATGGAAATACAAAAGATAGGAGACAAGAAGAGAAAGTGATCGAAATACTAAAAGGACATAGGAAACAGAAAGCGAAAATAAGGATACTGAAACACTGTAGAAGATAAAAAGCGGAAGTGATGAAAATACAGAAAGACAGGAGACGGAAGATGAGTAAGACAGAGAACCCAGACATTATCATTACAGTAAATCCACCTCTGTCACCTCATACAACATAACAAATCTGCCAGAAATTAAACCATTACATTCTTCTAAGCAGCAAAAATTACATATAACAAAGAACACTAAGAACTGAGACTACAGCACAGTAGCGGAGAGAGAGAGAGAGAGAGAGAGAGAGAGAGAGAGGTAGGGGGGGTAGTTCTGTCCCTCAGTCTGGGGTCGTGTCCTAACATATCGCTATAGTATTATATTGCCCATAGAATCACCGCCTCTCTCTCCCCTATTTCCTCCTCCCTTCTTCTCAGTGTTCATCCTTTTCCCTTCCTTCTCCCTATTTCCTTCTTCCTCTTTCCTTCATCCGTGATTCCTTTCCTCCTTCTCTTTTACTAATATCCTTACTCCTTCCCTCTCCTCCTCTTCTTCTTCCTTCTCCTTTTCCTCTTCCTCCTCATCATCATTCTTACACCTCAACATTCGTCATAAACACCTTTTCTCTTCTTCTTCTTCCTCCTCCTCCTCCTCCTCCTCCCTTTACCCAGAGGTTAAGATAATGCTCTGCTAACTGCCTAACTCCCCCAGCCAATCAGCGGCCGTCAATTATCCTGTTAGGGAGGAGCCAATGGCGGGGGTGGCAGTGATTAGGTGGTTAACTGATGTAATGGGGAGGAGGAGGAGGTGTTGGTAATGGTGGAAATGGTGATGGTGGAGGTGGAAGACAGATAAGGAGAAGAATAAGAGAGGTGGAGAGAAAGATAGAGAAAACGAGGAGGAGGAAGAGGAGGAGGAGGTAATGGCGCTGATGGGTCATTAGAGGAGGCAGCAATTAATGGCAGGTTATAATGGCGCGCTTTCATTAATATCTGGTGCACCGCCTTGTGTTCCTTAATCGGGTGGTAATGGTGGGGATGGTGGTGGTGGTGGAGATAATGGACTGGGAGGGAGGAACAGTGGTGGTGGTGGTGGTGATAAGCATGGTGGTGGTGGTGGTGATAAGCATGGTGGTGGTGGTGGTGGTGGTGTGGATATCAGTGAAGAAGGAATGGTGTTGGTGGTAATAGTAATGGTGGTGGTGATGGGTTTTCCCTGCTGGTGTCACTGGTGGTGTGTTGTAGCCGTGCTCTCTCTCTCTCTCTCTCTCTCTCTCTATCTCTGTGACACTTACTTATTTCAGCAGACGAGCAACAATGGAGGCAGGCAAACCCACGATACTTCCACACACAAATCAACAACGCAGAATCCCGTGAGTGGATCTCCTCTATCTGCTTCCCCTTCGTTCCTCTCCCTCCCTGTATTCCTCCGCTGACCCTCCCTTCACTCCTCCCCTCCCTTGGACACGTCACGCCTGCCTGTCACGCAAAGTTGGGTAATCTCTGTGTAATCATGAACATTTCAGTGGAGGTCTAAATCTTTTATTTGTTTGGTAAGTGTGGGTCAAATATTTACAACTGATGTCACTCGTTTATTCACTGAAATATAACACGGAACTAGAAAACTGGTGGAGGGAGGGAGCGCTGGTGGAGGGAGGTGAGAGGAAGGGAAGTGGAGGGTGCAGTGTCAGGAAGAGCGAGGGTGTAGCAGGGAAAGTACTGGTCTGTGCTGCGTGTGGGAAGTGACTTTAGTGGCGGCGTGAAGGCGAGGACACGAGTGAGGTGCTGGCAGGCTGACTGAGGTGAGTGAGGTGAGGTGGAGTAACCGTGCACTTCCAGCCAGTCAAGTAGTGGCGGCCGGTAGGAACAGCTCCAGTTGAAGTTTTCCTACTGAATTATTGTCATCTTTGTCTTGTCTCCTCCTCCTCTGCGTTCTTCTCCTTCTATTTCTTGGTCTTTCATCGTCACGTTCACTCATTTTCATTTCTATAAATAAACAAAATAACAATAACTTGCTACCTATATTTTAAGACTCCATCTTGCTCCCTCCCTCCCTGCCTCCCTCCCTCCCCGCTCAGCTGTTCAGTGACGACGTCTGCTCACACCGAGTCGCGCAGAGCAGGCTAACCACCTCAGTCACTCGTTAACTCTTTCCTTTTCATTATTTCACCCGATCTTTCAACTTGCTTCTTCAATGTTTCAGTGTTTCAGTGCTTCAGACGTGTGCATAAATCACTGTTACATGTACTACTGTATCTCGGATGTATCTTGAAGGGGGTGACAGGAGTGAGAGGGAGGAGGGGGCAGGAAGAGGGAAAGGTGAAGGAGGAGGCGTGTTGCAAGGGTCGTGATGCCGGGGACGTGGTGAAGCTGAGCAGGAATCAGTCACCAAGTGTGAGACGATGAGCACTAAGCCCTGTACTCTCAAACATTTCTGCGCCGCACCTCCACTACACTTAAAAGGCTCTTGCTGAAGTCATTCGTATTTTTATTTATTTATTTTCTTTACTGCTCTAGTGACAGGCTAAAAATATTTCTACGTTATGAACAGGAGAAACTCTTGAGCATGGTTTATTGTTATGAGAATACTTGCTAATGCTAATACTTGTTAATGCTTATCCCTCGGGTTGACAAGCGAGGAGACAAGGGAAGGCAAGGTGTGGAAGCCTTGGTGTCTCAGTGTTCCTGCCTGCCTCAGTGAGGGATGTCACGCACCGCTCACTGAGAACACCACCTTAGTTTTTTTCCTCGCAGCATTGTGTTCTTCCTTCCTCAGTTTCCCTTTTAGCCTCCACCTCCTCTTCCTCCTCCTCTTCTTCCTCCTCGTCTCAATGTTTCGCCCTTCCCTCCCTTTTTCCTTCATTTTTTTTTTATCCTCTTCTTCGGCGCCTTCCGTTCATCCTTCCTCGTTTTGTCTCGGTCAGAAATATTGGTCCCTTAGCGCCAAGATCCGGGGAGTGGAAATGTCTTCCTTCCCCTCTCCTTTAAAAAGTTAATTTGGTGGTGATGGGAAGGAAGGCTTCTGCTTGCAGGTCACGGCGCGCGGCTTCCATCCACATCACTGCATTATTGTTGTTGTTGTTGTTGTTGGCGGCCAGTGTGAGGCGGCCAGTGTGAGGCGTGTAGAGTGAGGCGATCAGTGTGGGGAGTGCAGAGTGAGGCGGCCAGTGTGGGGAGTGCAGAGTGAGGCGGCCAGTGTGGGGAGTGCAGAGTGAGGCGGCCAGTGTGGGGAGTGCAGAGTGAGGCGGCGAGTGTGAAGCGTGGAGAGTGAGGCGGCCAGTGTGGGGAGTGCAGAGTGAGGCGGCCAGTGTGGGGAGTGCAGAGTGAGGCGGCCAGTGTGGGGAGTGCAGAGTGAGGCGGCCAGTGTGGGGAGTGCAGAGTGAGGCGGCCAGTGTGGGGAGTGCAGAGTGAGGCGGCCAGTGTGGGGAGTGCAGAGTGAGGCGGCCAGTGTGGGGAGTGCAGAGTGAGGCGGCCAGTGTGGGGCGTGCAGAGTGAGGCGGCGAGTGTGGGGCGTGCAGAGTGAGGCGATCAGTGTGAAGCGTGCAGAGTGAGCGGCAGTGTGAGGCGGCCAGTGTGAGGCGGCCAGTGTGAAGCGTACAGAGTGAGGCGGCCAGTGTGGGGCGTGCAGAGTGAGGCGGCCAGTGTGGGGCGTGCACAGTGAGGCGTGCAGAGTGAGGCGGCCAGTGTGAGGCGTGCAGAGTGAGGCGTACGGATTGAGGCGGTGCAAGGGTGAGAGAAACAGGGATAAGAACACACCCCGAGCTAAACCAGACAAGTAGAGACGTGTCAGAGAGGAAGCGTGCAGGCCGACAATGACCGCAGCACTCTCTCTCTCTCTCTCTCTCTCTCTCTCTCTCTCTCTCTCTCTCTCTCTCTCTCTCTCTCTCTCTGATGTCGCCCTCCTGTCCCCGCTGAAGGAGAATGAAGAACACAGAACCTAATGAAATGCAGACCTAGTGAAATATGAGGGGCGGATATTGCTGCTTGCCCGTAGTGGTTGTGTGAGGCACTAGTAGTAGTGGTAGTGCTAGTGCTAGTGGTGGTGGTGGTGGTGGTGGTAGTAGTCGTGTACTGGATATGTGTGTAATAATAATAATAATAATAATAATAAACGGTTTATTATTTAGGCAGTTGACAAACTGAAAATGTACATAGGGGATGGGGAAAAACTTAACATTAATCCTAACGGTAAGACTAATCTAGGAGGGAAATACTATTGATTGATGGCTCGCACCATGGTGGGAATCGCACTGAGTCTGTACCGGTCCGTGCGCGGCGCCTTCAGGGGCGTTATTTTGTTGTGGTGTCTGGTGGCACGGACAGGGCGAGGCGCGTCGGGCGGCAGCATGTCTCTGAGACGCGGATGATGCAGTAGTCCCTTCCCAAACTTCTCCAGAGCCTCTCGGTGCCTGGTGGATATTCTGGACAGACTCAGGGTGGTCAGGGCTTCTTCATAGGTGGTGTATGCAGGGCCAAGGATGACCCTGCACGCCCTCTTCTGCACACTCTCTAGCTGTAGCTGTTGAGTGTGTGTGAGGGAGGAGGACCACGCTGGGGAGGCGTACATGAGTTTGGGGAGGATGAAGGTGAGGTACACCCCCCTTAACTCATCTGTCGGCGTCCCCAGCGACCTGAGTCTGCGCAGCATGTACAGCCTGTAGGTAGCTGATCTCACGGTGCTGGCGACATGCTGCTTCCAGGTCAGCTGGTCGTCCACCGTGACTCCGAGAAGCTTGGCACATTGGACCACCTGGAGGGGGTGAGGGCCCACTGTGAGCCGGGGAGGGGGCACTGGTACAGAGGAGGTACAGAAATGCATCACCACAGTTTTGCTGTGGTTGATGGTCATCCTGCTCTCCTCTGTCCACGTCTGCAGTCGCTCCAGAATTGCTTGCAGTGGCGAGTAGTCCGGGTTCTTGTTGGAAGCTGGGACGCCCACGGTGCAGTCGTCCACATACTTCCAGCGATGGGGGGTGTCGGTGAGGGCGTCGTTGATGAGGAGGAGGAAGCATAGAGGACCCATCTTGGTCCCCTGGGGGACTCCACATGTCAGCTGTTGGAAATTAGAGACAGAGCCCTGATAGCGAACGGCCTGACGTCTCCCTGTGAGGAAGTCGGCTAGCCACGCTATCAGATTAGGAGGGAGACCCAGACTTACTGCCTTGCTGATGACAACAGTGTGATCAACTAGATCAAAGGCTTTTTTGAAGTCGACAAAAGCAACAGCTAGAGAGGTGTTTCGCTTGTCCAGGTGGCTGTGGATGAATTCAAGGAAGCTGGTCAGGTAATGTGAGGTGGAGGTGGCTTTAATATTTCCGAATTGTCTGATATCCACGGTGTTACAAATTTTGGTGTATGCCCAGTCATATACAAAATCTTCACAAATAAGGCTAGGGATGGGGGTGATAGAGACTGGCCTGAGGTCATTGAGTGACTGAGGACTGGAAGTTTTGGGGATGGGAGTGACATAAGATGTCTTCCAGTCCGCGGGGCAAGAGTGTTGGGAGAGTGAGGCGTTTATTATGGAGCATAGCGGTGTTGCTAGCTCTACAGCAAATTCCTTGTAAATTTTTATAGGAAGGTCAGTGGGTGTGGTGGATCTTGGTTTAAATTTAAGTATTCTCTTAAAAACATCCATCGCCTGGACAGTGTGTGGAGGGGAGGGAGCGGGCAGATAGGCAGGAAGCGGAGTGGTGTGGAGGGGAGGAAAGGTTTGACAGATAGCAGCAAAGTGATCGTTCATCTCCTGAGCCGCGAGATTAGCAGGAAGGTGTGAGGTGCAAGGAAGGGATGAAGTGTGCTTTTGTAAGCCACACAAAGCTTTGATCTTAGCGTACCACTGTCTGTTGTTGGTCAGCTTGAGGTGGTGTATCTTGTCTGGGTAATAGCTTGCCTTTGCATTCTTAATCTCCCTGATTACTCTGTTTCTTAGTTTCCTGTAAAGGACCGGGCAGGAGTGGAACGCCCAGGTCCGCTGACGCATGAGTCTTTTAATGCGGGGCGTCATCCAGGGAGCATCAGACGGGTGCGTTGTGACGCTCTTGGCTGGGAAGTAGTGGTGGAAGGCTGCTGTAGTAGTGGCGACGTAGTTTTGCCATTTTAAGTGGACGTCCTCCTCATCCAGCACCTCGGTCCACGGGTGTTGTGTCACCCACTGCCCAAACTCCCTCATGGCTGAGTCAGGCATGGGGCGGTGGGTCCTGGTGACAGCTGACCGGGGGGTCGAGGTGGTGGGTGTGGGTGACCACAGTATGGAGAGGTGGGCGCTCCGTCCCATGGGAGGCAGCGGCTTGGGTGGCGAGTACTGCTGGCCCAGGTCTGTGAGGATAAGGTCGAGGATGGCTTGCTGGTGGGTGGGGAAGTCCACGACCTGGGTGAGGTGTAGCTGGTGTAGGATATCGTTGATATCTAATCTGTTAAAGTCCCCACAGATGACCAGCTTGGCAGCAGGATACCTCACCCTCAGGGCATCAGCAGTGTTGATGATGTGAGCGGTGAGCAACTGTGCAGTGGCGGCTCGTGGGGGGGTGGTACACGACGCAGACTATGATGGAGGCCGTGTTGTTGGGATGGGAGGGGGGGCGTGACTCTCACCCACAGGGCCTCCACACCGGCAGGAATATCGACAGGGAGGTGTGAGGGGGCTGAGGGCAGAGCGGCAGAAGACGGCCACTCCCCCCCCCCTGCGCCCTGACCTGAGGTGATGGTATAGCTGGTAGTCCTGCATCGTGCACACCTCAGGAACAATCTGCCACGCCTCAGTAACCGCCACAATGTCCGCACAAGTAGATCTCACCGTCACAATCACTTCGTCCATCTTGTTGGCCAGAGACGTTGCATTAAATAAGAGGAGTGAGGGAAGACTATACCACGTTCTCGGCACCTCAAAGTGTTTGTATTCCCTCTTCTCCACCCTGCGGTCGTCTCTGGCACTGGAGGTCACTACCTTGATGGGACGCACCACACTTTTGCCTCCTCTCGATCCACGGTTTCGAAATAGTTTTAAGGACTTAAGGCACTGTATCACGTTGGGTGGCGGGTACCCAGATCCTCGTCTACGACGCAGGAGGTAATTGCGTTCGTATGTTTGCACTGAAGCACTCATTTTTCTTTATGTATCACACGCATTCGCTACAAGTGTTCACAAAAACAACAATCCCACCAGATCGAGCCTCAAACTAAACGCTAAAAGTTGAAAACAGAAAAGTAAAAAAACAAAACAAACTGAGGTCACTATCACTAGGGGGCGGGGAAGGCCAACAAGTAGGCCGAGGCTGCTCGAGAGCGCCAAGGTCACACGTCCTGCCCGTATGAGGTCAAGACGAAATGATGTGTTACGAATTCCTGTATGAATTGGTGTGTGTGTGTGTGTGTGTGTGTGTGTGTGTGTGTGTGTGTGTGTGTGTGTGTGTGACGTAATTAAGTAAGGTCTGAGAAATGAGATGTTTCTATTATTTTTTTCCTTGCCAAATGTGATTGAATATATTTAGCACGTGACGTCGAGGGATTCATAAATTATTCGAGCTAGTAAATGTGTCTCTCTCTTGCGCACACGCACACACACACACACACACACACACACACACACACACACACACACACACACACACACACCAATTCATACAGGAATTCGTAACACATCATTTCGAGTCCATTTCTTTGCAAACTTTGTACATCTTCCGACGAGTTTCCCCGTTCGTCTCTCTCTCTCTCTCTCTCTCTCTCTCTCTCTCTCTCTCTCTCTCTCTCTCTCTCTCTCTCTCTCTCTCTCTCTCTCTCTCTCGTTCTAGTTCGGGGTCTTTTATTCTGTTTTTGTTGTTGTTGTTTTTGTTGTTGTTCCTTTTTCCTCTTCCGCTTTCTTCTTTCTCTTTTCTTTCTCTTTCTGTTTCATTCTCTTTTTCTTCCCTTTCCTCCTCCTCCTCCTCCTCCTCCTCCTCCTCCTGGCCTTGTGCTTCGGTATGTGATCTCTTTACCTCTTAGTTTGCTGGTGTTCTTAAGAATCCATGGAAGAACCTAAAGATTTGTTGCTGTTTACTTATCCTATGTAGTCTGGTGTAATCCTTCTTTTATCCTCCTCCTCCTCCTCCTCCTCCTCTTCCTTCGCCGCATGTTCTCGACAAGGGCACACAAATGGTCCTCAAAATACCATTGTTATATAAACTCTCTCCAGCAAATATGTTCTCCTCCTCCACCACCACTACCACCTCCTCCTCCTCCTCCTCTTCTTCGCTTCTTTAGAGGCAATAAGGAATGAACAATAAGGTTAATGCATCACCACCACCACCACCACTACCACTACCACCACCACCTCCTCCTCCTCCTCCTCTTCCTCCTCCTCCTCTTCTTCTCTTCTTTAGAGGCAATAAGGAGTGAACAATAGAGTTAATGCGTCATTTTAATATAATTCATAAAGGTTCAGCTGCTTGCCACCACTACCACCACCACTACCACTACCACCACCACTACTACCGCCTCCTCCTCCTCCTCCTCTTCTCATATATCCTCCTTCGTATGGATTTTCTGTTTCATCATCACCATCATTACCATTCTTCTTGCAGTGATCGCCTCTCTCTTCTCCCTTCCTCCTCCTCCTCCTCCTCCTCCCTTGCATTTAGTTTTTCTTCCTTCTCCTTTCCGGCTTTCCCTTACCCTTTTCCTTTCCTTCTCAGCACCTGTCTGTCTGTCTGTCTGTCTGCCTGTCTCGCCGTCGGTCTGTCTGAATGCCTACATGTCTGTATTTGTTTTCGTCTGTTTTTTTTTTGTCAGTGTCTGTCTTTGTCTGTCTGTCTGTCTGCCTGTCTGTCTGTCTTTCTCTATGTATGTACTCGTATGTATGTATGTATGTGTGTGTGTGTGTGTATTACGTAATTCGTCACGGCGCCTGGGTCGGTCTGTGTGTGTTCATATTTCGTGGAATTGTAATGAACACTTGATAGTTGACTTATGGTATTGCACATTGCCTCCTATGCTTATGATTCCTTAATGTACACCAAATATATTAAGTCGTTAGTTTCTTATATACTGAGAGGCATAAATGATTATTTTATTTATTTATTTATTTATTTATTTATTTATTTATTTATTTGTTTGTGAGTGGTAAAGACGCGAAGTGTTTGATGTGCCACAAGTCAGCAAGACACGTAGACTTTCTGTGAACACATCAAGAAACTTGCAAACTGTACAGTGAAACATGTCTGTGCCTCTCACATAATTCAGTGTGATCTGATTCAATTACAAGTAGTACACACCCTGGTTGTCAGAACACGATGTCAGTGGGAAGCTGCCGCTGTCACTGGTGAGCTGCGCTGCTCACTGCTCACTGCTCACATCACCACGCACACTTCCCAAATTGGATTTTCTCATTACCCAAAAAACTCCTCCAGACAATATAACAAGTGTGTTTAACATTAACTGGTGGCGGTAGGCAACACTGGAGATCACTTTGGCTATGAAATTCATGTTCAGGAATGCTGAAGTTCAGACTCACCACGACAGGCCTGCCCTCCATAATGAATTACCAAATATTTATAAGTTTTCAAATGATTAATGGAAGCAAGCAAGCTCCGCATTTTCTTTGAAAGGTATGTCATTTACTGTAATGCATAAGTTATTAAGGGAGAACTGATTTTAGATGTTTTGTTAAGGTTCCTTATTGCACGATAGTTAGTATATCATGTAGCTTAGACTGGCACTGCTGCCTCCTGAATGTGTCAGTGAATGTGTCCTTGAAACAGTCTTATCCATTGTGCCGATGTTGTCTGCATCATGTTCACTATCACTGCGAAGGGTCAGGACACTACTCATGCCACAAGAAGCGGTCAATAAACAACAGGTTAACAAACTGATAAAACTTCAGACGCAATGTTATCATTAATGTTTCGTTTCTGTTATGGAAAATGAAAGGTGAGAGGCTTCTAAAAACACAAACATACAAAGCGATTAATCTTAAAATATAAAACTTGTGAATTTAGTATTATACAAACTAGTCGTGTCGGTTACTCTTCAAGGCAGAATTAATGTTCCTCTCTCTCTCTCTCTCTCTCTCTCTCTCTCTCTCTCTCTCTCTCTCTCTCTCTCTCTCTCTCTCTCGTTGTTCTTAAGAGTGATGTACTGCATCGTGAAATTGTCTGTAAAGAATTTCACAGGAATTCTAAACCTAACCACATACATATACACATTTATTTTGTATTACTTCCTTTATAAGTGTGAATTTTGGAATTAACACTGGACTGTGAAAAATGAAATATATAATATGTACGTACGTGTTTCTGGTCAGTGTATGAAACAAAATAATGAACAGCATGTGCACTGGTGGTATACAGGCTGTATCGCGAGTTTCTGCAAAGACTGAAAGAGGTGAAACAACGTGTAATTCTAAGTAGAAAATGTTCTATACACATATGCATTTTAAGGCCTTGTTTACCCGTCAGAGGAGTTGAAAATGTACGGGACTCGCGGGTGTGCTCTGTGAAATGACGGACACACGGTTGCATTGTTGCAGCCTCGGAGGTGCCACTTGCTCAAATAACGAATGGTTTAATCTTATTTTTTGCAGTTTGTGTAATATTACAGTATCTTATACCAAGACAGACGGCATTAGAAAGCATGTAATTTACCGATAAGCATTACACGACAACATTATTGCGATGATTAAAAATACTCCTGTAAAATGCTACGCGGCATCATAGAAGCAAGGGAGGAGGGGGAACGAGTCCGAGCGACCTTGAAAACAGCTGAGTGATGATGCCACGTAGCATTTTACAGGAGTACTTTTGATCACCGCAGTAACGTTGTCGTGTAATGCTTATCGGTAAATTACATGCTTTTTAATACCAATTGTCTTGTTATAAGATAGTGTAATATTCCACAGTTTGCAAAAAATAAGATTAAACCAATCATAATTTGAGGAAATGGCACCTCTGAGGCTGACACTGCAACCGTCTGTACTTACTAATCTGTGTGTGTGTGTGTGTGTGTGTGTGTGTGTGTGTGTGTGTGTGTAGGCTTAAACACCATGGAGTAAGTAGTCAATAGATTTAAGAGTAAGGAATCTCTCTCTCTCTCTCTCTCTCTCTCTCTCTCTCTCTCTCTCTCTCTCTCTCTCTCTCTCTCTCTCTCTCTCTCTCTCTCTCTCTCTCTCTCTCTCTCTCTCTCTCTCTCTCCTCCCACACACACACACACACAGAGGACAGAGGAGAGAGAGGACAACCACACACACCAAAAATAGCTCTAGTAATCGCGAATAATCGCGATAAATAATAAAGCGCGAGTAATCGCGAATCCGATTACTTGCCCTGTTGGATTCGTGGGATTCGAATCCTCCTCGAATCCTATGTACTCTTAAGTTCTTAACAAGCCCCCGGGCGCCCGAGATTCTTCCTATTGTCTGCCAGGCGCGAGATTCGTTGGTGCTTGCAAGGGAATCCAAGCACGGACAGAATCCAGGATTCCCCTCCACCTGTCACAAACATCACGACTCTCGCCCTTTGGCTACAATTTGCCGAGATATAGATCGTGTTTCCCATGACGCTTACCAAGAATATATCTATATCTATATCTATCTATCTATCTATCTATCTATCTATCTATCTATCTATCTATCTATCTATCTATATATATATATATATATATATATATATATATATATATATATATATATATATATATATATATATATATATATTATGAAGATTTCCATGATATAAATATGCAATCATGAAAATACATGTGCAGTTCTAGTCGAGTGAGACACACTGCAGCAAGGTGAAGGGTGGTGAAGGGTGCACACTATAAGTAGCCATTCTGATTGCTGTTATTAGTGATTTAGCAGCCACAGCACGATCATTTTCTTCCTTATGCTCTGCGTACTCAATCGGATGTTTTATGCGGAGGTGCTTGAAGATGTTGGAAGTTGTGCTTCCACTGAACTTCAAGGTGTCTTTACACACCAAACATATTGCTTGTTCTGGAGTTGATAGCTCCATATAATCCCAAATGAGCGCATTTCTGCCACGCTTGGCTGCCATCATGCAGAACCACTGTTTTTATTAAATTTAGGGTCAATTTGACTTTTCAACCTACTGTTGGTGAAGGAGGTTACGCCTTTCCCTCCTCTTCCTCCTCTTCTTCCTCGTCCTGCACCGCTGCTACCAAAAAAGTGAGACCCGCCAAGAGCGTTCCTCCTCTTATTATTTTTCTCCCTCCTCCCTTTCGCTCTCCTATTCTTTCTTCCTGCTTTTGGTGTCCAGTCACTATTTCCGTCTGACGTGAAATTTCCCACCGTCCTTTTGGCGTGGGCGTGATGACGTGGGCGGCGAAAGGGCGGCTGTGTGTTGTACTGGCCGTCCTGACACTGGGACAGCACTCTGTTCTCCCCACGCGGCCCAGGGAGGAGATGGTTCCACTTGGTGCGTCCCACGTTCAAGTTCACCTTTTTACAATGCACGCCATGGCTAACTGATCTCTTTAGTTAAGCTTTTCCCTTTTTTCCCCCGTGTTAGTTTCCCGCCCCTGTGATTCTGTTTTCATTTGAGTGTCGTGCTCGCGGTGTTGTGCAGTGCCTAGAGAGAGAGAGAGAGAGAGAGAGAGAGAGAGAGAGAAGAGAGCTACATGTGCCTATGCTTGTGTGTGTGTGTGCGTGGATACTTTCTTGTTTATCTCGCTGGGGGTCTAAGAAAGTTTCCCTTCCTTTCCTCCGTGTTTTCCTTTACCCTTCGCCTCCTCTTCCTCCTCCTCCGCGTCAATAAGATCCAGTTTGTAAAGATGAATGACGTGAGAGGCCTGTGTTTACCCTTCAGCCTCCCCTCTGCGTCTTCCGCGTGGCTCTCCCTCGCTGCCCACCTCTCTCAGTGCTTTATATTAGCCTGTTATCCCCCGGTGGTAGTGGATTGGTATTTTAAACGTTCTTTTGTTCTTTTTTTTCTCGTTTTCACATCTGTGGGTCTTGGTTTGCTATTCATATCTCGTTTTCTTTCAATTTCCTTGCCTGTTTTATTCTTCAGTGAGTCAGTTGTTGATGCTGTTGTTTTTTCGTCCTTTTTCTATGGTTTTCTGTTGTGAATTCGGTAGTTTTATTCAGTTTTCTCTATTCGTAACTCTTATTTACTGGTGCACGAGTTCGGCTCATATCTGAAGTCATGTCTTTTGCATGAGTCTATAATTGGGAGAAGAAGCAGACGGTGGCATCCTTTCCCATCCGCTTGAATTCGCTCCCATCACAACATTTTACGAGTGAAAAGTTTTGTTTCACTGGGAGAAGTTGTATACAGCACATCCAACACATAGTCCTGCCTTCCCTCAGGCCCGCGATAAATTTTATGTCTGCTGCCTTTTGAGTTTATGTTGCTTAAGGAATTTTACGTGAAAAGAACATGCAACTTTCTCCCGTGTTTGGTGTTTGGCTTCATCTTACTTGTGTGTTTCTCTGCCGCCCAGTGACGTGTTCAGAGTGCGGATGTCTTCAATTTGCTGCCTCAGATATCCTTCCATCTGTCCTCTCCTTGTTTATCATTTCCACAGAGTATTTCTTGTCCAGTTCTTGTGTTCAGCGTGTGTGTTCTCTACTCCGCTATTAGCATGTTCGTTCGTTTGTTTGTGCATTATTTCTTTGTTGTGAGACTTCTTAATATTTTGTTTACCTTGTTCTGTTGTTAAATGTGTTTTGTTTTTGTTCTTTCTTTGTGTTTTATTCAGTTATATAACTTATCAAATATGTTTTTTTCTTGAGTTTAAATTTTTCAGCATTGTTAGGCTTCATCTGTGCAAGCCTAATTCCATTCTGGTGTTGAATGTGTGTCTACTCTCTTCTGCTCTGTTTTATTAAATTACATATGTCTGTACCCTTTTTTTTTTCCTTTATATATATATATATATATATATATATATATATATATATATATATATATATATATATATATATATATATATATATATATATATATATATATATATATATATATATATATATTTTTTTTTGTGAACCTAGATATTCTTTTTCCTTCACCTTACATGACGTGCGTGTTTCTGTTCATATCGCTATTTATCTTCTCATCTGGATAATAACTTCATTGAACTCTTTTGTTCTTTTGTGTAGTGAAGTCTCTCTCTCTCTCTCTCTCTCTCTCTCTCTCTCTCTCTCTCTCTCTCTCTCTCTCTCTCTCTCTCTCTCTCTCTCTCTCTCTCTCTCTCTCTCTCTCTCTTACTCAATTGTTGTACTTGAAATTCGCTTGTGTATTTTGTGTGTGTGGTTCTGTTCATGTCCATTTTAATTTGGTGGTGTGATGCTTGTTGCCTGACTTTTGAAATACCTTGTAGCTGCATGCTTTGTTGTGTGTTATTCTACATTTTTTCCTGTGTGGAGTTCATTGTGTGTGCAGTTTGTGGTGGCGTGGAGTGTTACGCATGTCTTATGTAGAGCACTCGCAGTAACTAGATTCGCCTTTGTTGATATTTCTTCCTTTGTTGATGTTTCTTCAAATGACTCAGAAAACACGCTGCTTTACTGATCCTCGTCCTGTTAGCAAGGGACAAGTTGTCCTGACGTAAAGAAAACCGTGAATAAAAAAAAAAAGGAAATAGAAAATACAACGACCTGTCCTGTGAGAAAAGGGCGAAAAAAGAAAAAGCGAACGTACTTTTTTTCTTTTTCTTTTTCTTTTTTTCTTTCTTTTTTCTTTCTTTCTTTTTCTTTTTCTTTTTTTTTTTTTTTTTTTTGCATTGCAGCCAGATTGTAGTTCATGCTCGCTGGCATACTTGTTTGGTAGTTTCAGGTCCAGCAGGTGACCGTGGCGCGGCTCGCAGTGTCGGTGAGAGTGGGCCTGTGTGACCCTCGACTTTTCATGACCTACTCCCGCCACTGGGGTCACCCAGTGTTATAGGAATGCATACTAAAAATCACAGTAATCTATTTTTTTTTTTTTTTTTTGTCCTATACTGTTTTTTTTTTTTTTTTTCCGTTTAAAACACCAACACGACTGAAATTGGCGCCATGTTTATTAAATTGCATGCAGGTACTGTTGACCAAAGCCTGAATGTTGATGTAACTCGGTATTCTTCCTTAAAAATTAATCTCTAACCTACGCACGAAAGGCAATTCACCTCTGTTACTCTGTACGTGATTCGTAATAGTGTTCATAAAGGTGAAACTTGAAGAATTAAGGTGTACACACACACACACACACACACACACACACACACACACACACACACACACACACACACACACACACGAAACTGAACAATGGAAAAAGAAAATCAATAAATCAAGCGATAAAACCTTTTCTTATTAGTTTCTGTTTTCATTTGCATCTCAAGTAAAAGACAATAAGAAAGTACCAAACGAATCCAAACATTTCTCCCTGTTCAAAGCCAAGCAGCTGAAGACGGACAGTACAAAGGGGTAAAGGGCTGAGGGTCTGAGGGTCTGAGGGGCTGAGTGGGTTGGGTTTGTGCATTGCCTTAGTGTCACGCCCTTAGCATCCCATCGTCAGGAGTGGGGCGGCCGTTGGGCAAGGTTTAGGGGACCATGAGGTTGCGTCTTGGCATTCATGGGTGTCTTAGGTGCTGCTTTGTTTCTCCCTTTCCCTTTCCTCCTCCTCCTCCTCCTCCTCCTCCTCCTCCTTTGTCTACTTTAAGTCTCATTCTCCTATTTTTTTTTCTTTCTTCCGTTCATTCGTACCACGTTCTTTTTTTTTTTTTTGGAAGTTTCTCTCCTTGTGTTCCCTTCCCTCGCAGCTTTTGCCTTGCCTCCTTCCTGCATCCTCTTCTTCCTCTCCCTTCACGTTCATTCTTCCATTTCCTCCTTTCCATCTAACTTTTTCACTCTCTCTCTCTCTCTCTCTCTCTCTCTCTCTCTCTCTCTCTCTCCTCTCTCTCTCTCTCTCTCTCTCTCTCTCTCTCTCTCTCTCTCTCTCTCGTCTACTATATGCTATTTTCTTCTCTTGCTTCCAGTATTTTTCTTATTTTTTTTCTTATTACTTCTTTCCTATTTACAGTTTGCGTTCCTTTTATTCTGTATTTTTTTTTTATCTATTTACAATTTACTTTTTCACACTTTGAATATTTTTTCTCTTCTCTTTTACATCATTCCCTCCTTTTCATCTACGTTTTACGTTCCCCTTGCTACTTTGCATTTACTTCTTTTTTTTTTTCCCTTCCCTCACAAATACGCTCTTTTTTTCTTATCACAGTTTCAATATTTTCCTTCACGCCTTTCTTCCTCTTATTCCCTCCTTTCCATCCAACATTTTTTTACATTTCCTTCGCTACTTTTACGTCTTTTATCTCTGACTCACAAATCCTCCCCCCCCTTTTTTTTTTTATCTCAGTTTCAACATTGTCCTTGCCTCTCTCCCTCCCTCGGTCTTTCTGTCTGTGTACTGCCCCTTTTCATCTTCTTGAGCGATCAGTGTTATATTTTGTGGCAGCATTTTCACCTAGTTTTATCACCATCTTGGTTTGACTTACATGCGGCTGCTTCCGAAACTCATTTGCTTACTGTAGGTTCACTGTTTTCAAGCTCCCTCTGCCTTCCCAAATGTTACTTTCTATAATTTTACTGTTTTCAAGCTCCCTCTGCCTTCCCAAATGTTACTTTCTATAATTTTACTTCTGTTCCGTATCTTTCACAATATGTTGCTCTTTTTTTGTATAATTTCATGTGCATTTTTGTATTTTCTATGCGTTTCGTCTCATTTTAGGTGGTGTTTAGGTGCAGAGAGAGAGAGAGAGAGAGAGAGCGCTGCATATTTCTTCTTTAAACCCTTGCATACTTTTGGCTTCTTAAGAATATATCTCCCGCACTTTCATGCAGCTTTTCTTCTTGCTTATTTTCACGTCCTGGCAGAGTGGAGAGTAGTCAACTTTTTCTTTATTTATACATATAGACTTCTTTTTATTTTTCAGTATTTCTCCTTTTCTTCATCGTTAGCTTTCCACATAACGGGTTTTATGTTTTTTTTCATTTCTTTTGTCTTTCCATCTTGTATTCTTGCTCTCTCTTCCTTGAGTTTTTCACTCTTACTTTCTCTCTTTTCTCTCTTTTCATTTCGTTTCCTTCATGCCCTTCCTGCGTCTATATTTTCTCCTTCCTGTGACTTAAACTCTTTCAAGGCGGAGGTTTCAAGACATCCACCAATTTCGGATGACGCTTTTGACCTTTATTTAGGGACTGGAGCCTCAGTGGTTCTTTTTTTATTGTCTTGTTCACTGCCTCTGACAAAATTAAAAAAAAAAAAATTTTTTTCTCCTTTTATCTTTCTTTTCTCCACTCTCACTCTCTCTTCTCCCTCCTTCTATCTCAGCCTCTCTCCCTCTCTTCATACTATCTTTCTCTTTCTCTCCTTTGACTTACAACTCTTTCTCACCTTCTCTTCCTTCTCCCCAACTCTTTCTCAGTCTCTCCCTTCACTCTTCCTTTCTCTCCGTTTCCTCCCCCTCTCTTCCATCGACCTACATCCATATCTCCCTCTGTTTCTTTCCTTCTTTCTTACCTCACTTTCACCCTCCATTTTTTCCACTCTGTCATACCACCCGTCCCCTTCTGTCAATCTCTCCCACGCTCCCTGTGTTGTCCCGTCCATTTCTGCATCCCTCCCTCTCTTCCTTCACTTTTTGGTATTACAAGAGCCCGTCGCGTGAAGGTTTGGGTGAGTCAGTCCCTCGGGTCCTAAGACATAATCTCTAGAGCCAATCAATCACTCTCAGCCCTTGTGGTTCACGCTAATGCCGAGGTGGGAAGACCAGTTAGGCCCCGAGCACACTAGCGACTTTGTAGAGCCACAAGTGGCTGCGTTTTGTGGCGGGGATATTTTCTCCCATAGATTCCCATTGTTTTCAAGCTTTGCCGATCACACTTGTGTCTGTGGCTCGCGACTGTGGCAAGCTGTCGCTCGTCCCCGCCACAAACAGCGCATTTTGTGGCGGCGTTTTGTGGCTGGCTGAGAGCACACTAGCGACCTCTGGCGACCACATGTGGCTGCTAATCAGTGATGCAGGAAACTTCGTAGAGGTGTGGTGTGGCGACCAAATGTGGCCGGGTATTCAAAACATAACCACATGTGGTCGCCACATGTGGTCGCAACTTATGGCTCTAAAAAGTGGCTAGTGTGCTCTGGCCCGCCACTTTGCCCGGCCACTTGTGGTGCCACAGAGTGGCTAGTGTGCTCGGGGCCTTAAAGGGAATAACTCTCACTCTCTCTCTCTCTCTCTCTCTCTCTCTCTCTCTCTCTCTCTTCTCTCTCTCTCTCTCTCTCTCAAGGAGAAATTATTATTATTATTATTATTATTATTATTATTATTATTATTATTATTATTATTATTATTATTATTATTGCTGTTATTATTGTTGTTTTACTACTACTGCTGCTGCTACTACTACTACTACTACTACTACTACTACTACTACTACTACTACTACTACTACAACTACTATTACTATTGCAGCTGCTGATTGGATATGAAAGTGGGCAGCTGGTTCTGTGGGACTTCAAGGGCCGCTGTGCTGATGTCAGATACCAGTCTGCTGAACCCCTAAGGTAATAAAGAGAGAGAGAGAGAGAGAGAGAGAGAGAGAGAGAGAGAGAGAGAGAGAGAGAGCAGTTATTATTAGTAACCTAACCTAACCTAATCTGTTACAACACCCTTAAAAACCCGTGTCACTTCAACTAGAATCTTTTAAAGAGTGTTTCTCCTGTTAGTAGTGTAGAAATGCTGTTAATCTGTCTCTACAACCATAAAACATTTCTAATATCACCTGACCTGACCCCACATAACCTGATCTGACCTCCCATTCACAGGTCATTGTCTTGGCACCACGAGGGAGAGCAGGGTATGTGCTGTCATATGGACCGGTCACTCACAACTTGGACTCTGAAACAAGCCTCTCCCAGACGCCCCCCCCCCCCTCTCTCTCTCTCTCTCTCTCTCTCTCTCTCTCTCTCTCTCTCTCTCTCTCTCTCTCTCTCTCTCTCTCTCTCTCTCTCTCTCTCCACAGAACTGAGTGACCCCCGTGCACTGGTGGTTCTCCACAATGACATCGTTGTTGTGGACCTACTCTCCCCCAGCTACCCCTGTTTTGAGAACCCCTATTGAAGGGATACACACGAGTCACCTGTCACCTGCTGTACACACCTGGCTGACTGCCCTGCTGACCTCAACCCTGCCCTCTACTTAGCTGGGGCCAGGGGAGGGGGGCACAGGAAGCAGGGTTTCTCTGAGAAGGAGTGGCCAATCTCTGGGAGGGAGTGGGACAGCACCTTCTGCCCGTACCCTGAAATGACCTTGACTGGGTGAGTGATGGCTCATGGGAATGAGTGATGAAATTGTTGATATATTTCTTTATTTCTTCCTTCTACTACTTCTACTACTACTTCTACTACTACTACTATTACTACTACTAGTACTATTACTTTTACTTTATAATTACCACTACTACTACTACTACTACTACTACTACTACTACTACTACTATTTTTTGCAGACATGTGGACGGGTCAATAAAATTCTGGGATGCCTCTTCTGTGGGACTCCAGATTCTTTACAAATTGAAGACTGCAAAGGTATGGCCTATTCCAGTTCACCTGAGTCCATCCCAGCCTCCCCAACTGCATCCCAGCCACACCAGTGCATCCCAGTCTATCCCAGCCTCCCCCAGTACATCCCAGCTTCTCCCAGTCCATCCCAGCCTCTGCCAGTGCATCCCAGCCTCTTCCAATCCATCCCAGCAACTTCTACTCCATCGCAGCTTCTCCCAGTTCATCCCAGCCTCCCACACTGCATCCCAGCCTCTCCCTGTGCATGCCAGCCTCTCCCAATCCATCCCAGCCTCTCCCAGTCCATCCCAGCCTCTCCAAGTTCATCCCAGCCTCTTCCAGTGCAATCCAGCCTCTCTTAGTGCATCCCAGCCTCCCAATGCATCTCAGCCTCTCCCAGTGCATCCTAGCCTTCCCCAGTTCATCTCAGCCTCTCCCAGTCTATTCCAGCATCTCCCAGTGCATCCCAGCCTCTCCCAGTACATCCCAGCCTCTCCCAGTACATCCCAGTCTCTCCCAGTGCATCCCAGCCTCTCCCAGTACATCCCAGCCTCTCCCAGTGCATCCCAGCCTCTCCCAGTACATCCCAGCCTCCCCAGTGCATCCCAGCTTCTTCCAGTACATCCCAGCCTCTCCCAGTGCATCCCAGCCTCTCCCAGTGCATCCCAGCTTCTTGCAGTACATCCCAGCCTCTCCCAGTACATCCCAGCCTCTCTCAGTACATTCCAGCCTCTCCCAGTGCATCCCAGCTTCTTCCAGTGCATCTCAGCCTCTCCCAGTACATCCCAGCTTCTAGTGCATCCCAGCTTCTTCCAGTACATTCCAGCCTCTCCCAGTACATCCCAGCCTCTCCCAGTGCATCCCAGCTTCTTCCAGTACATTCCAGCTTCTCCCAGTACATTCCAGCCTCTTCCAGTACATCTCAGCCTGTCCCAGCGCATTCCAGACTCTCTCAGTATATCTAAAACAATTATTCCCTGTAAAAACACTGTAAATTATTATTGTACAGGGAAGTTTGAAGGAGTAAATTTATTCCCCCTAGCACTGCTGAACGTAATCATGTGTTACCTCTTTGTAGAAAACATTTTATGCGAGTCTCCCTTCCAATACTCTGAAATTGCTCTCGTTTTCTTTCCGCCTCGGGAGTTTTAAGGGGGAACTTCACTAAATCGATTAATTTATTCCCATTTTCTCTTTCCCGCAGTGCCTCGAGGTGCCATTCATTTATGAAGTATGAAAGCAGAAACGGGTCTCCAGAATATGATTTTTGAGCAAGATCTTCCCTTCAGGTGAGTCTGATGATGACGATGATACTATTACTACTGCTACTACTACTACTACTACTACTACTATCTTTCCAGACCTCTGGATTATTTCATGCCCATCCATGTCAGAGAAAGACCACAGAGAATACCGGCCGGCTACCAGGTGAGAGAGAGAGAGAGAGAGAGAGAGAGAGAGAGAGAGAGAGTCCCCAGCTGCCTCCCCAGCCGTCTCAGGCTGTCTGATTTTTGGAGGCCAGACACTTCCCCTCCAGGAACACGTCAAGTTGCTGGGAGTGACAGTGGACTGTGGCCTGCGCTTTGACCGCCATGTTGCTGCTGTTGCCCACCAGGTCTCCCAGCGAGTCTCTGCACTGCGTCGGATGTCAGGAAACCTCGACTCCCGGGGCATCCTCACACTGTACAAGGCTCAGATACGGCCTTGTATGGAGTACAGTGCCTTGTCCTGGATGTCGAGTGCCCCCACCCACTTGCAGAGACTGGATGCTGTGCAACGCCGTGCCCTGCGCTTGGTGGGGATGGACGGACAGCAGCAGCAGCAGCAGCAGCAGCAGCAGCAGCAGCAGCAGGAGGAGCAGACCGGAGTCACGTCGCTAGAGCATCGGCGGGACGTGTCGGCGCTGGTGGTCCAGCACAAGGCCCGGGTTCTGGAGGTCCCTCATCTCAGCTCGATAAGGCTCCCACCACGAGCTGTCCAGAGGGAGTCCAGGACCACCACCTCCAATGACATGCTGGTGCAAGTGCCTCGATCTTACTCGAGGCAGCACCAGCGCTCTTACACAGCTAGAACCTCCAGACTGTGGAATGTGTTTACGGCAGCCACGAGTGATACACAAACAATGACACTCCAGCAGGTGAAAGTGGCTGCACACAGGTGGCGTAAAACACAACCCCCCACACTAGTGCTGTGTTAATCATGTCTATATATATATATATAGTAGGATGAGTTTACTTTTTGTATATATTTTCTTCCTTACATTTAAGTATAGGCTTTTCAAATAACAGCATAAAAAACGTGTTGTTTTAAGCCTGATGTAAATTTTTGTTTAAATAAAAAAAAAAAAAAAAAAAAAAAAAAGAGAAAGAGAGAGAGAGAGAGAGAGAGAGAGAGAGAGAGAGAGAGAGGGGGGGGGGAGGGCGGTGGGATAGGTGATGGAAAAAGACAGGAAAAAGAGAAATGAAGAGAATGAAAGATAGAAACACGTAGGGACATTGAGAGAGAGAGATTGATTGATTGATTTAAACAATATTACTACTACTACTATTGCACTAATACTATTTTTACTACTGATACAATGTCTCTCTCTCTCTCTCATAATTAATGATATTTTTTCAGCCAATTCAAAATTATTACAATTATTATTACTTTTAGAAATAATGATAATATTAATATTATTTTCTTATTTTTAAACCCAATTATTTTTTTAGGGGGCAAGATTTTCATTTACATTAATTACTTTTTGCATTTTTTACTTTATCATTATTATTATTAATTATTATTATTATTATTATTATTATTGTTGTTGTTGTTTTTGTTGTCAAGAGATGGATTGGACAAAATAGTACAATAGTCAGAATAGTTCCACTGGATAGTACAAATAGTTTAGGTTAGGTCAGTTTAGATAGTACATCGTTGGATAGTTTGGATAGTACAAGATAGGTTAGATAGTCTGGATATGGATAGTACAGGAATAGGTAAGATAGAATAGTACAGAATAGGTTAGTCATTCAAGATAGTACAAAGATAATCTGGATAGTACAGCATAGGTTAGTTTGGATAGTACAAGCATAATTCCGGATAGTCAGTCAGGATAGTACAATAGAAGTCAAGCAGGGGGAGGGAGGGGGCAGATAGTCATGCAAGTCAGGATAGTACAGGATAGTAGCAGAGATAGTTTGTTATTTGTAATAGTCAATAGTAAAGATAGTTTGGGATAGTCATGATAGTACAGACTGGAAATTGACCCAAAAATTACTACTACTACTACTACAGGCCAGGTAGTGGGTGTGTCTGGTACATGCTGAGGACAAGGCAGACTACTCAAGACTATCCTGTGTGGCATTAGTTGAGCCACAGCCAATAGTCTGGAGACCCTCACCTTTGTACTATTCCTGATAGTCTTTGCTGCTGCTGCTGCTGCTGCCTACGTATGGGTCAAAGGTTAGTAGTGCACTACTGGCTGGCTGACTGACTGACTTTTTGGCTGGCTGGCTGACTGACTGACTTTTTGGCTGGCTGACTGACTGACTGACTGACTGACTGACTGACCGTTTGGCTGGCTGACTGACTGACTGACTGACTGAATGACTGACTGACTGTTTGGCTGGCTGACTGACTGACTGACTGACTGTTTGGCTGGCTGGCTGACTGACTGTTTGTTTGGCTGGCTGGCTGACTGACTGACTGTCTGGCTGGCTGACTGACTGACTGACTGACTGACTGTTTGGCTGACTGACTGACTGAGTTTTTGGCTGGCTGGCTGACTGACTCACTGACCGTTTGGCTGGCTGACTGACTGACTGACTTTTTGGCTGGCTGACTGACTGACTGACCGTTTGGCTGGCTGACTGACTGACTGACTTTTTGGCTGGCTGGCTGACTGACTGACTGTCTGTTTGTTTGGCTGACTGACTGACTTTTTGGCTGGCTGACTGACTCACTGACCGTTAGGCTGGCTGGCTGGCTGGCTGACTGACTGACTGACTGACTGTGGCTGGCTGACTGACCGACTGACTGACTGTCTGTTTGCCTGGCAGACTGACTGACTGACTGTTTGGCTGGCTGACTGACTGACCTTTTGGCTGACTGACTGACTGACCAACCGACTTTGGCTGGCTGACTGACTGACTGTTTGGCTGGCTGACTGACTGATTGTTTGGCTGGCTGACTGACTGACTGACTTTTTGGCTGGCTGGCTGACTGACTGACTGACTGACTTTTTGGCTGGCTGGCTGACTGACTGACTGACTGACTGACTGGCTGGCTGGCTGACTGACTGACTGACTGACTTTGGCTAGCTGGGTGGCTGGCTGGCTGGCTGGCTGTCACCACCACCTAGCCTAACCTAACAAAACTAAATTAACCTAACCCCTCAAAAAAATGGACCTTTCTTTCTTTTTTTTTTTATTAGACTTTTGTTGCCCTTGGTTGGTGTCCCTTGTACATTAAAAACAAACAAACAAACCTAACCAAACCATGTGTGTGTGTGTGTGTGTGTGTGTGTACACAGGTGACCACATGTGTATGGGAAGCTGCATTTCTTGGTGTGGCATGAACAGCCTCATCTCATTGGCTGTGTTGTCTGAGTCCTTGCTGTGTTGTATGTGCTGTGCTTGTCCCTCTCGTTTCCACGCCTTCTCTCTCTCTCTCTCTCTCTCTCTCTCTCTCTCTCTCTCTCTCTCTCTCTCTCTCTCTCTCTCCTCACCTCACCACAGACAGCCCACAGCCCCACAGTATGTACCCCACAGTATGTTTACGAACCCCACAGTGACTCCCCACAGCCCCTCATCAATAAGTGTCCCCCTTACACACACACAGCATTACATATACAAACGATGCATCTTGTACAGTGCCTAGAATAAAGAATGGACACACAAAATGGACAGGCTTCGTTTTGTTCCGTCCTGCATGAATGTGGCGAGGCTCAACGTGTGCAGGTGAACAGTGAAGAGTGTATTAGATGCACGACTCAAAGATATGGAAGCTTACACACGAAGTACAGGACACAGCTTGATGATGAGTACGGTGAGTCAAGTATTAGGAGTCAAAATGCTCCACTTTGAACTGACCTACAACAAGGAATAAGCTTGTAAAGGGGAAGACATTTGCCAACACAATAAACACACAGGGAAAAATTAATCTAAATAAAAGATTAAACAATTATATATATATGCCAACACTAAATAAAGAATAAATGAAGACTAAGCAAAGCAAATTAATCTGACTGCTAATAAACAAACCAACACAGTATATTTAAACACTATCATGGAAGATACTGAAGCTGTGTGCTGTCTTCCTGCAGCACTGGTCAGCTCCTGTGCCACCAGCTTCACAGCACCACCCTCTGTCAAAAAATAAATCAATTAATAAATGTTGCAAACTATCTGATGTCAAATAATATTGTGGGCTTGTACAGAGATGTCAACAACAACAACAACACCTTAACATGGTGAAGCAACAAGAGGCCACAGGTCACAGGCAGGGTGGCCAGGCCAAGACTTTACCCCCCAAGGCCCTGCCACACAGACTGCCGCCTCCACTGGCATCTTCCACGCACACTTTGCTGCGGCCTCCCAACACCACTGTCGGCAGCATAGGGCTCGCTGCCACACTCGCTTCACAACTCCAGCCAGCTCACTGCAGGGCAAAGACACGACGGCAATTCAAGTCTTCTCATTAACTAAGTGACACTAAGCATTTCAAATATTTTCACATTTTCACTGGGATCTGACACAAACCTACCATTTAAAAAGAAATATAATTTGGCTATTAGATAAAGTGGTAAATGACTGCAATAATTCCAGACTGATTGCAAGTGGTGAGTCAGTAGAGTACTTAAAAGATTAGACACATTTATGGACAGGGCTGATAGGTGGATGTAGGTAGGTATGCCACATGCAGGCCTTGTGTTTCCTTAGGCAGTAACACGTAAAGAATTTTATATCACGTGAGAAACTATAAGGAAACACGAGGCCTACATGTGGCATACCTACCTACATCCACCAATTAGCCCTATCCATAAATGTGTCTAATCTTTTAAGTACTCTACTGACTCACCACTTGCAACCATTCTGGAATTATTCCAGTCATCTACCACTCTATCTAAAAGCCAAATTCTACAGTAAAATCCCTCTCATCCGGCATTCGAGTATCCGGCAGCTTCAAGTATCTGGCACATTTTTCCCCGAGCCTTAAAATCACTAAAAAATCAATGTGTACTCATAAAATCGATTAAATTATGATTAATTATGAGGACGGCACAATCCCCGAGTTCCAAAAACAGTTTAATGTTAAGGATGCGATATTCATGGCTTCACTTGCTTGGCTAGACGTTAAAAGGCAAACATTGATGCGATGTTGGCGCAAATTGTACCCTTTGATGATGTGTGATGATGAGGATGAGGAGTTTGAAGGGTTTGTAGGTGGCATGAAAATTCGGTGGTGAGCGAGCTGTGGGAAATGGGAGGAAATGTACAACTTAAAGTGACAGATGAAGCGTTACAGGAATGGGTGGACGTGGACGAAAATCAGGCCGCAACATTCATTCTCACAGACGAGGAACTTATCAACACTGTAGTAGATCATTTAGAGAAAATTAGTGATGATAGTGATGATGATGATGATGATAATGAGCCTAAAGTAACTTGGGAACAGGCTGTGAAACACATAGCTGGCTTTGTCAGGTTTGCTGAGCAGTGCACATACATGTCAACCCGAGATATTATGACCCTTCACTGCATTGAGAATGGGTTATTGCTGCAAAGAAGAAGGAGCTGCAAACAAGGAGACATTAGAAACTATTTTAAAGTAGCTTGTAAGGGAAAAGAAGTGGGGCAAACAAGTACAGAATCTGATGATGTTGATGACCCGGAGGGTGTTGAAGGAGAGGTGTGGGGAGCAAAAAAGTGTCACAAACACTCGTACATTTTAATATCTTCATTGTATGCTATACATGTTGGCTAATATTGAGTAAAGCAAATAAGTGTATACATACTTTATTTTTGTAACCCATCAACTTATTTATAAGAGGAAAGTATTAAAGAGAATGTTAGTACAGTAGTATTGTGTGTTGGTGAGTGTGAGGTGGCAGCACGGGTGGCAACGCACGGCACGGCGATCAGCTGATCTTAGTTATAATAAGATGCGTGAGTGTAGGGTGGTGATTGTGGACATAATTTCACTTCTATTCAAGTATCCGGCATGTCGGCAGTCCCGTTGATACCGGATAAGAGGGATTTTACAGTATTTCTTTTTAACTGAATTTTATGAAGCTTGAGGCAATGACAAAGTCCTATTCTATTTAGCCTTCAGGATTTTGTTTGTATCACCCTTGTTACATCCATCATGCTTTCTGTTATGACTTCTCCTCAAAAGAGGACAAAGTCATAACAGAAATTTAGTTTGTCAGAACAAACTAAATTTGAGTAAAATAAAACATATAGAAGATTCTACATTTGAGTATATCTGTATTAGTGACCACTGTACCTAACTGGAACTCCCAAACTATGTAGTATTAGTTAATCAATTTATAATTTTAACAGCATTATTTGGATCCACAATTAAGAGGCACAGACAAGATAAAGCCTCAAGTGGTGCTTTTTGACTTTCTTCTTTCTTGGAGAACAATTGCCACATTTACTTACTGATGTATATTTGTAAGTGATGGTTTTCATGTGACTAATCTACATTTATGGTGGAGAGAGAGAGAGAGAGAGAGAGAGAGAGAGAGAGAGAGAGAGAGAGAGAGAGAGAGAGAGAGAGAGAGAGAGAGAGAGAGAGAGAGAGAGAGAGAGAGCCTTACCACCAAATATTTTGCCTCCTTTCTCAGAAATCTTCCACACAACCACCTTGCATATCAGTTGAAATTAATGTAATTTTTGGTATAGTTTTTAATTCCACGTACCACATCAACACCAGGCTGAACTGTGAGCTCCTGGGCTTGCTTACCATCCACATATGTCTTTATAGTCTTATGAGGTGATGCGAGAGAGGAAGCAGAACACACACACACACACACACACACACACACACACACACACACACACACACACACACACACACACACACACAGATAACACTGCCTGACTGAGACACACACACCCTTGTATCTCTCATCTACTTCTTTACATAAAATACTGCAAGAGAGAGAATAATAGCTGCACTAATGATTTATACCAAAATACACACACACACACACACACACACACACACACACACAACAAATAAATAAATTAATTAATAAATATAGAGGGAATTTATTGCACAGCTGGCAAGGAGGTGAAGTCTGTTGTCATACTGTGTTGCAACCAATTGGAAGAAAAATATAAAATATCATAGATTACACTTTTTTTTTTTGCAGATATTTTTTGATTGACAGAATAATTTCCTAAAACTTGCTTCCATTTAGAATTTTGTTTTATTTGGAGAAAGATCAGGTAGGAAGGTGTGTTTTAAACCTGTGCTGGAGACGATGAGGTTAAAGGGTGTTACTCAATGTTTATGAGGCTAAATAATGGATTTAAGGCTCTTTTTAAGGATTTAAGAGGCTTAACAAAGGGTCTGGTGTCCTTTAAAGGATGTTTTAAAGGGTTTGCTAGTTGAAATTAAACAGGATAGAAGAGTGTAAGATAAGGGACCCTTTTGACTCTTCTATGTTCCTAAACCACAGCAAAACTCTCTTAAAACACCTTGAAACACTGCCTTGCTAACTTAAAACCTAAGCAATTCAAAAACACAAGAAAACAAACTAAACACTTAAAAATACATCTTTATAAATTCCATTAAACTTTCCTATATGTTTAACAACCTAAAAATACCAAAATGAACCCCAAAACTCAAAATAAAACAAAGACCCTTGCAAACACTAAAACACCAATAAATATCCCAAAACACACCTAAACACACCTAAACACACTCACTGAATGACCTCAAGCACATCCACACACCCCAAAACACACTGAACACACTCTGCCCTATTCAAAACACCCCCAAACAGTTACCCATTAATAAAACACACAAATACACACTGAAACACATCCAAACACACTCAAAACACCATTGTATCCTCACAATCACTTAAAACACTGTCAAAAACACATACAAGATCAGAGAGAGAGAGAGAGAGAGAGAGAGAGAGAGAGAGAGAGAGTCATGAAAAATTTCCTGCTTGGCCCTAGAAGTAAGGTCATAAGATGCCATAGAAATACTGGTAATGTTAAAATAAAAGGAAAAGAGTGACAAAAATAAAATGAAGCCCAAAATTACAAGGAAAAAAAAAAAAGGAAATTAAAACTACAAATTAACCCCTAAAGGACAGGTGGCATCTATGATTGCCCTACATTTTGTGGGCTTAATTTCAAATTTTTGCACAACTTTTTGAGCCTGTGAACATCCTTTCCTCACCACAGTGTCTCCCTCTGAGCCTCAGTGTGCTGCGAACCACTGTGATGGCTACAGGGGAAAATAATCACCCCTCTTCCTCTGATTCCTCAGACATCCACATCAGGGAAAATTTGCTCCAAAATAACCTCTTAGTGAAAATACTACTGGCAGAGAGTTACAAGTTACTTCCCCAAGTGCAGAAAGTGGTTTTACCAGAGAAAATAAAACAGTAATAGACTGTGTTTCACTCATATACATCTTCCCACCTGTCACAATTACATTTTTTCTTGTGTGTTATAAGTGATGGACAAGAATACTATTTTCTTTAGTGTTTTTACAAAATTATAGATTTAGACATTCACGCGAGTGAGTGACCGAGAGATACTGGTGAGGAAAGCAGATAAAGTAGGCATGGGCACCCCTCCTCCCCCCCTGCAAGCTGGGGCCCCAGCCAGGCCACCACATGGCATGCAACCATCTGAATGAACACAGGCTGAGGCTGAGAAAACACTGAAAGTTACTTCACTTCACCACAGACACACCACATCAACTAGAGAGTTCCAGTTTGCGGGAGATTGAAGAGGAAGGATTGATAAGTGTGATGCTATTACGTTTTAAACAATCGGTCAAGGCAGAGTTGAGAAATTGTTGATGGAATATGAACTATTTTTGAAGTGTCTCATATATATATATATATATATATATATATATATATATATATATATATATATATATATATATATATATATATATATATATATATATATATATATATATATATATATATATATATATATATATATATATATATATATATATATATATATATATATAAACACACACACACACACACACACACACACACACACACAAATAGAAGAAATACATTGTTTTGAAGGTTACAAGAAAGCTGAGACCTTTAAAAAGTAATATTAGGAATTTAGGATGACAGTAAGATGACAAAAAAACATTACTGTTACATGGAAACACACACACACACACACACACACACACACACACACACACACACACACACACACACAAATAGAAGAAATACATTGTTTTGAAGGTTACAAGAAAGCTGAGACCTTTAAAAAGTAATATTAGGAATTTAGGATGACAGTAAGATGACAAAAAAACATTACTGTTACATGGAAACACACACACACACACACACACACACACACACACACACACACACACACACACACCCTTCCCCAGCTCTCCCATGCCCACACAGGTCTGTGCATGCCTTGGACACAGAGAAGGGCACCATCAATGTGTACACCATCTCTACCATCCTGAGAATGACAGGTGGCAGGGTGAGATAAGGAGATAGAGAGATAGACATATATACATACTTTCATTCATTCATTCATTTCATTTTCATTCACTCCTCCTCCTCCTCCTCCTCCTCCTCCTTCTCCTCCTCCTTGTGCAGGCTCTGGTGCACTCTAGTTTGAGGAGTTCTTTGGCCGCCAAGTTCCTTATTGAAGGCGATGAGGAGTTGCTGGAGGAGGTGAAGGAAATTTTCTGTATCTATGACAAGCAAGGTAAGGATTCGCCGTTCATCTTTGACCTGTGTTTGGAAACCCTTCACTCTCTCACCACTGTTTTCCAAGGCTACAGAGGTGATCAGCTGGGTTGTCATGACTTTCTGCTGCTGCATCATTTCACAGCCACACACACCACCCCTCACCCCTCACCCATATTTAAACCTTAGAAAACAACTGTAAATTGAGGGAGTTAGTGGAAACAGAAGAGAGAGGGAGGAAGAGAGGAAGAGGAAGAGAAGATACTGTTACTCCTTGCATAATGGAGACTAAGAGAAGGAGAGGGAGGAGATAGGTGGAGGAAAAAAAAAAGAGGAATGGGGGAGGGGTGTACCAGGCACCTCACATCATGTAACAATAGTGAAAATAAAAGGGAGGAGGTAGAGGGCAGTGCACCTCACACAAGTCCAGAGAAGCAAGGGGACGCCATCACACAATCCGTCACCACCACCACACCACAGCAACGGGTGGTGAGTGTATTACTATAACAACAATGAAAGTTGAGAGGTTAGTGTCAATATTCATCCTGTGCTAACACCACCACTAGTCTGTCATCACAAAATCCCCATCACTCACCACAAACACACCACCATTCACCACAAACACACCACCATTCACCACAAACACACCACCATTCACCACAAACACACCACCATTCACCACAAACACCCCATCACTCACCACAAACACACCATCACTCATCACAAACACACCACAATTCACCACAATCACTCAGGGCTGGAAAAACACACATTTAAAAAAAAAACAACTTTTTTTGTTTTATTATTTTGGGAGGTTTATTGTTTTTTGTTTATTCTTCATATTTTTATGTAAATCAGTTTAAATAAGGAATTAAAAAGTAATCTAAAATAAAACAAAAGGTATGAAGTGTTTTTTTTTTTTATGTAGGAGGGGGACTGGCCAACAGCAAAAAAAAAAATAAATAAATAGATAAATAAATAAATAAATAAATAAATAAATAAATAAAAATAAAAATATATATATATATATATATATATATATATATATATATATATATATATATATATATATATATATATATATATATATATATATATATATATATATATATATATATATATATATATATATATATATATATATATATAAAAATATAAAAAATTTCCAGCAAGAAGGAAAGGTAGATGTTGACAGACAGAGCTGAAAGAGTTTGACTAGGCAAGGTGCAAGCACGGAGGCACAGTTTCAGAGAACAATAGGAGGGACCCCATCAGGTCCATAAGCCTTCTGAGGGTTTAGGCCAGTGAGGGCATGGAAAACATCATTGCGAAGAATTTTAATACGTGGCATGAAGTAGTCAGAGGATGGAGGAGAGGGAGGAACAAGCCCAGAATCGTCCAAGGTAGGGTTTTTAGCAAAGGTTTGAGCGAAGAGTTTAGCTTTAGAAATGGATGTGATAGCAGTGGTGCCATCTGGTTGAAATAAAGGAGGGAAAGAAGAAGAAGCAAAGTTATTGGAGATATTTTTGGCTAGATGCCAGAAGTCACGAGGGGAGTTAGATCTTGAAAGGTTTTGACATTTTCTGTTAATGAAGGAGTTTTTGGCTAGTTGGAGAACAAACTTGGCATGGTTCCGGGCAGAAATATAAAGTGCATGAGATTCTGGTGATGGAAGGCTTAAGTACCTTTTGTGGGCCACCTTTCTATCATGTATAGCACGAGAACAAGCTGTGTTGAACCAAGGTTTAGAAGGTTTAGGTCGAGAAAAAGAGTGAGGCAACCGGCCAACTTGTGTGAAGAAATGCTTGTCAATGTGACTGACTGACTAACTGACTGGCTGACTGACTGGCTGACTGAATGGCGGAATGACTGACTGACTGACTGACTGACTGGCGGAATGACTGACTGACTGACTGACTGACTGACTGACTGGCTGGATGGGTGACTGACTGACTGACTGGCTGGATCGGTGACTGACTGACTAACTGACTGGCTGACTGACTGGCTGACTGAATGGCGGAATGACTGACTGACTGACTGACTGACTGGCTGACTGACTGGCGGAATGACTGACTGACTGACTGACTGACTGACTGGCTGGATGGGTGACTGACTGACTGACTGGCTGACTGACTGATTAATTGGCCGACTGACTGGCTGACTGACTGACTGATTGGCTGAGTGGACTGACTGACTGACTGACTGGTTAACTGACTGACTGATTGGCTGACTGACTGGCTGATTGGCTGACTGACTGAATGACAGGCTGGCTGACTGTCTGATTGGCTGGCTGGCTGGCTGACTGACTGACTGACTGGCAGAGTGACTGACTGACTGACTAGCTGGCTGACTGACTGACTGACTGGCTTACTGGCTGACTGACTGACTGGCTGGTTGGCTGGCAGACTGACTGACTGGCTTACTGGCTGACTGACTAACTGACTGACTGACTGACTTACTGACTGGCTGGTTGGCTGGCAGACTGACTGACTAACTGACTGTCTGGTTGGCTGGCTGAATGACTGACTGAATGACTGACTGGCTGGATGGCTGGCTGGCTAACTGGCTGACTGACTGACTGACTGACTGACTGAATGACTGGATGGCTGGCTGGCTGGCTGGCTGGCTGAATGACTGACTGACTGACTGGATGGCTGGCTGGCTGGCTGGCTGGCTGAATGAATGACTGACTGACTGACTGGCTTACTGGCTGGCTGACTGACTGACTGGCTGACTAAATGACTGATTGGCTGGCTAGCTGGGCTGGCTGGCTGGCTGACTGACTGACCGACTGGCTGGTTGGGGAGCTGACTGACTGATTAACTGACTGTCTGGCTGGCTGGCTGAATGACTGACTGGCTGGCTAAATGGCTATCTGGCTGGCTGGCTGGCTGACTGACTGAATGAATGACTGACTCTCTCTCTCTCTCTCTCTCTCTCTCTCTCTCTCTCTCTCACTTTAAAACTACACTAATACTACTTAAATATACTTACAAATATTCAGTATATATTGTTAAGTGTGAAATTTGTAGTATTTAAGTGAATCAATAGTAGTAGTAGCAGCAGCAGCAGCAGCAGCAGCAGCAATGGCAGGTGATAGTGGTGGTGGTGGTGGTGGTGACAGTAATAGTAATAGTAGTAGTTTGAATAATAACCTCAGTGGAGGACCCAGCGGCCATGTTGCCTTAATTATTACTTCGTAACACCAAAACCAGGCAATGGCGGATATATCTAACCAGAGGATATGGAAGCTAGACAAGTGACTCTAGCTTGTGACATGTTAGGCTTACAATAAGTGAGAGACGAAGCAAATAATGACTGAAAACACTGACGCCCTTTGCCTGTACCTCAGCTGACGGCTTGTTTACATATTGACGACTCTTCAATATTCGCCTAAATTTCCAGACTCAGGCGTAAATAAAACCTAAAGATAAATAAATAACCCCAAAAAAAATACCTAAATAACGAACAAAAACCTTAATAAACTGCTACAAGACACTACAGGCAGGAGGAAGGTGATGCTGGGAAGGCAGTAAGGCTGACTAAGGGTAGGCTGGCAGCGCAGGGCTCACCTTACGTACTCATGGCTCTCTGGTGCTGCGTGGCGGTGCTTGGTACAGGGAGAAGCTGCCGGGAATACGGAAACACTTATCACCAGAGTGCGTGGGGCAAGACTGACCAGCGCCGGCCAAAACACTCACCTTGCCAAGCGCCACCTGTCTCTGCTCCACCAACACACACACAAAAGTTAACATGTTATAAAATAATAATTCAAATTATATAAATATCCTCACTTCCTCACTGCCGATTCCCCACTGAACACCTCCTAAGTGATTATGATTCCAAATTTCACTCACTGCTAAACCGTGTCACCGCAGCAAACATGCGAACCCATGCAGGATAGGCTTAACTAAAATGCTTCTACTCTCTCTCTCTCTCTCTCTCTCTCTCTCTCTCCTAACGATTGTTTCCCAAAGCCACAAAGATGATTAAAAGGGTTTTCAATAGCGTTTCTCTTATTAATAATATAGAAATGTTCGTAATCTGTCAGTAGAACCGTAAAAACATAATTAAAAAACCTGTCACTTCGACTAGGGCCTTTTAAAATGCGTGTTTCTCTTGTTAGTAATGTAGAAATGTTATTAATCTGTCACCAGAACAGTAAAGACACGCTTGAAAACCTATGTAATTACTGAGAGAGAGAGAGAGAGAGAGAGAGAGAGAGAGAGAGAGAGAGAGAGAGAGAGAGAGACCCTGCACACACCCAAACGCATAAAAAAAAAAAAACCCACACACTCAAATGCCCTCAAAAGACCCAGCACATACTCAAAACATCCCCCCTCACTCTCAAATACACTCAAAAGACCCTGCACACACCCAAACGCACCTATAGCACCCCCACGCACACTCAAATACACTCAAAAGACCCCACACACACACACAAACGCACCCAAACACCACCCCCCCCCACACACACACTCAAATACATTAAATACATTCAAAATTCTCATAATGGAAAGTGTTGAAATAATTAATGGAATTCTCTCTCTCTCTCTCTCTCTCTCTCTCTCTCTCTCTCTCTCTCTCTCTCTCTCTCTCTCTCTCTCTCTCGGTGGGATTAAAAGCAGTAATAATCTATATATATATATTGTCACCCCTGGCATGAACAAGTAACAGAAAACGGGAATAAAGATGAAATAAGTTTCCATTATAAAAAAAAGATAAATAAATAAATAAATAAATAAATAAATGGACGGAAAATAAAAGTAAATAAATAAATAAATGATCCTTGCAAGTACATAGACACACTTAAATCGAAGAAATGAAAAATAATTGAAAAATATATATAAAAGTAAATATTCCCATTATGAAAATGAACGAAAAAAATAAAGAAAATAAATAAATGGTCTTAAAAAAAATAAAGATAAATAATGAACTGAATATAAAATCGAAAGAAATTGATAAAAAAAAATGTAAACAAATATAGGTAAAATTCAACATTCCATAATACAAAAACGAACGAAAAATAGAGAAAAGAAAATAACCGTTAAAATAATAAATAAATAAATAAATTGAATATATAACGAAAGAAAATTAAGATATATCCTCTCTCTCTCTCTCTCTCTCTCTCTACAAGGTGAGCGTATCTCTCTCTATGGTGTTGACAAGGGCGGCGAGGCAGGGCCCAGTCACGCCTGCCCCTCTGTAAGCCCTGTATTGCATTGTCACGTGCCGCGCCTCCTCCTCCGTTAACTTCCAGCCCAATCTTAGCGAAGCCTGCTAAACTCCCGCCCACTTCCAGCCCCGCCGCTACTTCTGTTGGGATAATAGCGGTTGTAGTGGTGGTGGTAGTGGTGGTGATAGGGAGAGGAGGAGGAGGACGAATAGGAGGGAGGAGGAGGAGGGCCGTACTAGTAATAGTAGTAGTAGTAGTAGTAGTAGAAATAACGAGAAAATTATAAGAATGATAATAATAGCAATGATAATAACGATAATAATAATAATAATAATAATAATAATAATAATAATAATAATAATAATAATAATAATAAAAACAACAACAACAAAAACAACAACAACAATAACTACTACTACTACTACAACTACTACTACTACAACTACTACTACTACTACTACTACTACTACTACTTACGTGCCGGTGAGAGGCCAATGGGGGTAGCGAGAGAATGGGGGGAGACGGGGGGATGCCAGGACCCCCTCCATAACCCCCGCCAGCCTCCTCCAGACTACGCCCCTCCCGCCCCCCCACCACCGCCTGAGAGAGAGAGAGAGAGAGAGAGAGAGAGAGAGAGAGAGAGAGAGAGAGAGAGAGAGAGAGAGAGAGAGAGTGTTAATATTTGGTATTATTCTATTACTACTACTACTACTCTTCCTCCTAATCTTCCTCTTCTTCCTCCTCCTCCTCCTCCTCCTCCTCTTCCTACTAAAGCAAAACCTCCTCCTCTTCCTCTTCCTACTCCTCCCCCACTCGTCTTCCTCTTCCTTATCCTCATTCTTCTCTTCCTCCTCCTTCTCTTGCTTCTCATCATCATCATCATCATCTTGCACCACCACCACCACCACCACCACCACCACCACTAACCTTTGCCAGTAGTTGTACGAGTATGTGCGCGGCAGCCTGGGCTTCCCCGTGGGCAGGCAGTAGCAGGGGAGGGCGTGGTAGTAACCTCCTTGATAACTTCCCCAACAACCCGTTCACCTCCTCCATGCCAAACACAGCACCCACCAGTATTACAAACGCCCCCCCGCGTGTACTCGGTTGAAGGCGCGGATCCTGTGGTGGTAGTAGTGATGGTGGTAATGGTGGTGGTGGTGGTGGTGGTGGGTCTGGTGTTTGTGTGCGTGTGTGTTTTGTAGTGGTAGTTGTAGTAGTAGTGATAGTAGTAGTAGTAGTAGTAGTAGTAGTAGTAGTAGTAGTAGTAGTTGTTGTTGTTGTTGTTGTTGTTGTTGTTGTTGTAATAGTAAAATAATAATAATAATAATAATAATAATAATAATAATAATAATAATAATAATAATAATAATAATAATAATAATAATAATAATAATAGCAGAGAGAGAGAGAGAGAGAGAGAGGAGAGAGAGAGAGAGAGAGAGAGAGAGAGAGAGAGAGAGAGAGAGAGAGAGAAAAAGATTGTTGTTGTTGTTTGATAAATTTATTGCGCACAAGGCAGAGGCGTCAGACTATATATACGATAAAAAAAAAACAGAAGTTAACAGAAGAACAATAGGAGTAGAACAATAATAGCAATAATAACAAGAACAAGAACAAGAACAAGAACCAAAAATAAGACTAGTTAGAACAGTAACAACAGAAAAGAAATAAGTAAAAAAATAATAATAATAAAATAATAATAATAATAATAATAATAATAATAATAATAATAATAATAATAATAATATGGAAAATCAATAAAGAAAGAAAATGATATAAATAAATAATATAATAAAGAAGGATATGAAACAAAGAAATAGATGAAGAAATAAAGAAAACAAGAAATCAATAAACATAATAGAATAAAAAAAAAGAATTAATAAAAAATAAACAACAAAATAAAAGATTAGTACAACTGTGAAAAACTAGCAGTGCTAAAGGCAAAGGCTGGCTGAACAGAGAGAGAGAGAGAGAGAGAGAGAGAGAGAGAGAGAGAGAGAGAGAGAGAGAGAGACGAACAACTACCACCAACACCACCACCACCACCCCCCCCACAACAACAACAACAACAACAACACTAACCTGTCCACCAGCTGGTCAAAGGTCTCTTCTTTGCTGGAGGAGGAGGAGGAGGAGGATGAGGGAGGGAGGGGTACGATCAGGGCTGCCACACCACAAGTGGGCAGGATGGCGCTGTTCTGGAGGGTCGCCTGGCTCACTGGGAGGGGTGGAGGGGGTAATATTAAGCTTTTCTCTCTCTCTATCGCAAGAAATAAGCTTTTTCCTGATCCTGGTATTAAATTTAAGCTTCCTCTCTTCTGGTAGCTTAAAATACTTAAAACAACTTAATATACGCTAGGCTAACTTTAAAACTCTCAATTTAAGCCTTTTTTTTCGGCATTACTACTGTATTTTAAGCTTTCTCCCTCCTTTCACAAAAACTAAAAATCTCAAAATAACATTACAACAACCTACAAACACTTACAACTGCCTTGAAACACTAAAAATAAACGGATTGTCACCTCGTATCTTGAAGCCTCGGTCCAAATATTCAGTGAAGGATGGTCTGACCAGAGAAGCGCTCAGTATTAGAGGAATTTTCTGCATTTCCTTCACCTCCAGGCCACCCTCCTTCACTGCCCCCTCCTTCAGGCATCCCCAAGGCTCCTTCACCCCCCCTCCGTGTGGTATCCTAAGCTGTCCATCCTGTAATATTGGCAGAAATGTTAGGCTTTGTAGGATGTCCCGTCTTGTCTCGCGCTCTCTCCTTTCTAGGGATTGAAAAAGTGCGGGAAATTTGAATGTTTATGAGTGCATTGGTGTGTGTGTGTGTGTGTGTGTGTGTGTGTGTGTGTGTGTGTGTGTGTGTGTGTGTGTGTTATTGCTAGTTCTCTCTCTCTCTCTCTCTCTCTCTCTCTCTCTCTCTCTCTCTCTCTCTCTCTCCTCTCTCTCTCTCTCTCTCTCTCTCTCTCTCTCAGTAGTTACACTTTATAAAACACTTTATAAACATTGAAATGTCCTGCACTTTTTGAGTCCCTAGGAAGAAGAGAGCGCAAAAACTCACCCAAACACATCCAAAACACACTCAAAACATCCAAAACACACCAAAATACCCAAAACACTCATCCAGAACACATCCAAAACACTCAAAACATTCAAAACACACTCAAAACACTCTCAACAACCCAAAATACCCACAAAATTCACCCAAACACATCCAAAACACATTCAAAACATCCA
>NW_026973719.1:157500-220000 GCF_035594125.1 Scylla paramamosain
AAGTAGAACCTTTTTTCATTCGAAGTACTTTTCAAAACCGTGGAATTGCTTTCATTCTATATTATAAAAGGAATGAGTGGAAGTGAAGAGGAAAAGTGTTTATTGTATCATTGCCATCATCATTTCCGTAATTGTGCTCATTACCACCACCTCACCACCGCTACGCTGCTCCTGTCACTTGTTTTCCGTCACAATAAATTAAAAGTGCATGATCATAAACTCTCTCTCTCTCTCTCTCTCTCTCTCTCTCTCTCTCTCTCTCTCTCTGCCTCAGGAGTTTCCATCCCTGTGTCCAAGACCATTTACGTACTATTCATTCGATCAGTCATCAATTACTTTTCTCTTTTTCTCATTCAGGTCTCCAAGATGACATTGGAGCCTCTCGGAAAATTAAAAAATAGAGTGATGAGATTTATCCTGGGGTGTCCACTCTCCACCATGCATGGTTCTTAACATGTAGGCGTAGCTTGACTTGCCCCCACTTCTTAAGAGGATATACGCGAATGTCACTTCAGCGTAAAGTGCCTCTACTCTCACCATTATGTTCCTCATTACTTTAATGTTATCAGAACTTCACTCAATCCAGACGCGTCCAGACCTCTACTTCGACCTGGCGGCCGCATCCTCACCAAGATGGTATGTGATACCATTCGCAGACTGGCTGTTGATGTTCCTGAGGCAGAAATTGATCCTGGATTACCACCATGGCGTGTTCCTCAACCGGACGTCTCCTTTACTCAGACCTTCAAAGCAGACCTTCCTCTCCTGCAGAAACACCTGGCTTTAGAGACCATTGCCAGAGCGTCTGCCTCTGTTCCGGCGGCGCATCACGTCTACGTTGACGGCTAGCTGTAGGAGGATGGGAGTGCCGTGTGCTCCATATTCTCCGTGACAATGGTGCCGCCCGGAGGAGAGCAGTGAGCCGGCGACTCACAGTCGGCTCTTTACGCCCTCGCTTCTCCAAGACCAACGCACCAGGAAGATGTACAGAAAACATTACGTCAGCTGGCCACAGCTCAAGGCAACAGGTTAGTCATATCATTCTTGTGGTACCTTCTCATGTCAGACTTCCAAATAATGTCACTTGATAGTCTCGCCAAAGCTGTCTGTGCTCTCAATTTACTTGACATGCGTGATACTCCCTCCCTAAGTTGTTATAAGAAAGATTATATTCGGACGTTCACTCCACGGTGGTACACATCGCAGAAACGTTGAGAGGGCAAAGCAGTGTTTCCATCCAACACCATGACAAATTTCTCGCTGCTCCTCATATGTATCGTCGTCACGGACTCACGGTGCGAGACACAATGTTGTGAGTGCCAGGCTGAGGATGGGCTACTGCCCGGTGTGGCAGGTCTCCCATGCAGAGGACGTGCCTCACTACTCCACCTACAGGCTGTGTAACCTTCCCGATGCCAACACTTTGCAACACTATTGCCTTGAACGCATCGCTGTAAAGGACTTGTTACCTGAAGGGCAGGAATTAATCAATATTTGTAAAAGCTTATTTAACGATGATTATTTAGACACAATTCTTGTCAGTCATCCACATTTAGATGGATATTAACTGTATGATCTTAAGCTTATCTTTGTGTGTGTGTGTGTGTGTGTGTGTGTGTGTGTGTGTGTGTGTGTGTGTGTGTGTGTGTGTGTGTGTGTGTGTGTGTGCGCGCGCGCGCGCGCGCGAGATATATATATATATATATATATATATATATATATATATATATATATATATATATATATATATATATATATATATATATATATATATATATATATATATATATATATATATATAAGTGTGCACATTCTACCTAAACAATGTACCCTGCGTAATACGTAAACTGATTGACACAAAAAAGTTCCCTCTCTCTCTCTCTCTCTCTCTCTCTCTCTCTCTCTCTCTCTCTCTCTCTCAGGGCAAGATGGCGGTGTTGGCTCAGTTATATTTTTATTAGATATCGCCCGGAGGCTCTTTTGATCTTTCCAGTGATCTTCTGTATTGAATCGCCGTCCGCCCCGCCCCTCCTGGCCCAGCCTCCCTCCTTCACCTCGCCTCACTTTTTCCTCCTTTTAAAACCTTTCATATATTTCTTTTTTATTATCGACTCCCTTGTTCCTGACAGTTCCCCAGCTTTGCCTGTCACTCTTCTTCGTTTCCTTCTTCCTCTGCTTCTTCCTTAAAATCTCAAAGAGTAGTCCGTGTTTGTTTCTCTGTTAAATATTTTGGCTTTTTGTTTTTCCTCTAGGTTTCGGTCTCTCTCTCTCTCTCTCTCTCTCTCTCTCTCTCTCTCTCTCTCTCTCTCTCTCTCTCTCTCTCTCTCTCTCTCTCTTCTTACTTTTTTTCATCTATCTTGTTTTCTTCCTTTTTTCTTTCGTCTCCATGCTTTCAGTTAACCTTCTTCCACCTCTCTTGTTTTCTCTTTTCTACCTTTCAGTCATAATCTCTCTCTCTCTCTCTCTCTCTCTCTCTCTCTCTCTCTCTCTCTCTCTCTCTCTCTCTCTCTCTCTCTCTCTCTCTCTATCGTGTCTACATTCCCTTTTTATTTCGATTCCTTTCTCTTCCATCTCTACTCATATTCCTCTTCTCTTTCTTTTATCTCTATTATTGTCCTTCTCTTCTAACTGCTTCTTCCTTTCTTCTCTTCCCTGTAGTAAGATGTAAGATAAAGTAGGGAAATATTCACATAACAACAACAACGACAACAAAAGAAAAAAGAAAATTGATGGAAAAATAAACAAAACAGAACGAAAACAAGCCAAATAAATGTACACGAGCAAAACTGAACAAAATAGAAACATAAACCAGAAAAAAAAGAAAGAAAAACAGATGAGAAAGATGTAAAATAGAAGAACATTAGAACGAGGAAAACGGAGGAGGAGGCGCTAGAGAAAGAAAACGAGAGTGTGGGGATCCTACTGCTGCTGCTCCTGCCTACTAGCTCAGTAGCACGAGAAGGAACAAGGCGGAGCATCAAACCGTGAATGAGTCTACGGCATGAACGCGCTGTTGCCCTACGCCTAACCTAACATAACCTAACCCAAGCCTTCCCCCTAACCTAACCTAACCCCTCCACTGCCTGATAATGTTTCCCCACCATCGCTTGCAGGTGTTTTAATTAGCTTATTTTCCTTTTTCCTTTTTTTTTTTTTATCTACTACAGTCTTTAGTTCGTTAGCCTAGAAAGAATTACGTTAGTTTTATATTTTCTCTTACAATGTTCTGAATGTAAAAAAAAAAAAAGACTATCAGGAAAAAGACTTATTCTAATCCTCACTTAAGCTAATCCAACTTACCTTAAGCCTTACCTCACCTAACATACACGTTCAATAAGCCCGCTATCGTAACACCCACACCTCTGTCCCTCTTCTTCCTCCCCCTCTTCCTTCCTTCATTAAAAGGGAGAGACAACACTTCCTTAATTCTTTGCCATCAGTATTTAGGTTCTTTATATACACTTAAAAAAAACTCATCCTCTTTCTTCTCAACCTCCCCTTCTTTTGTTTTTTCTCCAACTAGGCTACTTTTAACTAAATTAATCTTCATCTCTTTGCTATCAGTACTTTAGTCTTACCTTTTTTTATTTGCTTCTTTTCCAACTCCTCCCTTCTCTTGTTCCTCCTCCAACGAGCGCCCCACTCACCAGAATAATGAAAATAAAGGAAAACACAACTTTCTCATCTTATATCTAGTACTTTAGTCCTTTATATCTACACTTTAAAAGAAACTCCTTCCCCTGCTCCTCCTCCTCTTCCTCCTCCTCCTCCTCTTGCCCATCTTCTCTTCCAACCGCTGACTCACTCACTCACTTAAAAGGAAAGAAGGACTGTACAGCTTCTTCCTTTCCTTATAATCCGTGTTTCTTTTCCTGTTCTTTCAATAAATAGATTAAAAAATATTTTCTTTTCACATCCTCTATTTGTAGCCATATTCCTAACTCACTCATGAAAAAAGAAAGCTTCACTGTCTGACCTTGCAAACATTACTCCCATCTTGTCTCTTCAAAATGTAAAAGAAAATGAACTTCTCTTCTTTATCCTCTTTTCTATCTACATTCACTTCCCACATGACTAAAAAATAAATAAATGAGTAAATAAAATAATAATAAAGGTAAAAATAAAAAAAAAATGACACCTTCTCATCTCGCAAACATTACTTTCTTTTTATCTCTTCAAAATCTCATCTTCTTCCTCACCTACACCCACTTGCCACCTCACCCAAATAAAAAGGAAAACAGCATCTTTCAGTAAGTGTTTTTCATTCCATCGCTCCCGCAATTAAATGATAAGATCTCTTCATCTCCTCCTCGAATGAAAAGAGCAAAACATAACTTCCTCATTTCATTCCCACCAGTACTTTGCTCCCCTCCTCTTAAGCACACAAAGGAACAAGAACACTTAGCTCCCTACACTTTACATTAACACACTCCGCCATTGTTTTACCCTTCCGGTGCTGCACGATTTTCCCCATAACCACCTATATAGAATTTTTCGAACACCTCTTTTTGTACTACAGTCTTTTATAAAATTCCGCAGCCAAGATTCACTCTTATACTTCTACTACTGCTACTACTACTACTACTACTACTACTACTACTACTACTACTACAGCTACTACTACTACTACTACTACTACTACTACTACTACTACTACTATTACTACTACTACTGCTGCTGCTACTACTACTACTTCTACTACTACTACTACTTCTACTACTACTACTACTACTACCACTGCTATAATGATAATGATGATAATGATGATGATGATGATGATGATAACATAATAATTATAATAATAATAATAATAATAATAATGATAATAATAATAATAATAATAATAATAATAATAATAATAATAATAATAATAATAACAGGTTTATTTGGCAAGAGCAGCACACAACACGAAACTTTCTTTGTGTTTCTACATACTTTTGAGAGAGAGAGAGAGAGAGAGAGAGAGAGAGAGAGAGAGAGAGAGAGAGAGAGAGAGAGAGAGAGAGAGAGAGAGAAATAGGTCTACCTACTCTCACGCTTCGCGCCTCTCTCGGTTACTATCTACTCCTCCTCCTCCTCCTTCTCCTCTTCCTCCTCCTCCTCTTCCTCCTTCTGTAGTTTAAGGAACCGTGAGGCTCTAAAACATTATATGGTCGGATACTCAGTAGTGGTAGTAGTAGTAGCAGTAGTAGTAGTAGTAGTAGTAGTAGTAGTAGTAGTAGTAGTAGTAGTAGTAGTAGTACTAGTAGTAGGTTAAGAGAAGAAGAGAGATGGAGGAGGAGGAGGAGGAATAACAAAAACACATAACAGGACAGGAAAAAAAAAAGAGAGCAAGAAAAGAAAGGAAACAAATAGAGGAAAAGGAAATGTCAAAGTTACCATTAAGAAGGAGAATTTCAAAGATAAGATAGCTACTCGCAAGACATAAAAGACTGACGGACTGACTCACTGACCGACCGATTGACTGACTGACTGGCTGACTGACTAACTTACAATCTTAACGTGCGTCAACAAAAGGGTCATATGGCGCCGATGACACGTAAGAGTGCTAAATATTATTCCTTATCATCATTTGGTACATTACAGAGAGAGAGAGAGAGAGAGAGAGAGAGAGAGAGAGAGAGAGAGAGAGAGAGAGAGAGAGAGAGAGAGATAATACTTAAATCTTTGCTATTCACTCCAGCTTGAGAGAATTATCCTAACCACAATACATCTCAGGCAAACTATCTCTGCCAGTCTTTCTTATCGCACGGCAATCCAGCATTAGCCGAGCTGTTGCTGTTTATTAGTGAGTGTATCGCCAGACCAGGTAATCTCCGCACTCACTGGGGGATCACGAAACACCAGAAACAGGCTTACCACCACCTCCTCCTCCTCCTCCTCCTCCTCCTCCTCCACACCACACCTACACCTCATTCTGCTTCTACGCTTCCTCTACCACCTCCTCCTCTTCCTCCTTCGTCTCTTCCTTTTCCATCATCTTCTATGTTTCCATTAGTTCCTCATCCTGGTTTTCCACATCCTCCTCCTCCTCCTCCTCCTCCTACACTTTCACTATCTTCTCTTGTTTCTCCTACTCTTCCACTTCCACCTTCTTCTGCTCTTCCATTACTTTCACCTCCTTCTCCTCTTGTTTTTTTCCATCACATCCTTCTCCTTCTCCTCTTCCTGCTCTTCCATCACCTCCTTCTTCTCCTTCTACGCTTTCTGCCACCTATTCCTTCTCCTGCTCTTCCACCACCTCTTGTTCCTGCTCTTCCATCACCTCCTCCTCCTCCTCCTCCTCCTCCTCAGCTTTCTGCTCATCCTGCTCTTCCATCTTCTAGTTCTCGTTCTGAATTCTTTCTCTCGCGCTACTGTTTTTTTCCCTATTTTTTTTTCTTTCTTTCCTCCTTCATCTTTCCATCTCCCATCAAACGACTCGTCTTTCCTCTCCTGTAATTCCTTTTCTCCTTCAGTAGTCCTTTCTCGTCTCCCACCCCCTTTCCTCCTTCTCTTCCTCCTTTTTTTTTTATCTCCTACTCTCCTCCATTTCATCTCCCACCTTCCTCCTCCTCCTTCTTTTCTCCTATTTAACTCCTATCCTCCTCTTTTTTCATCTCCACCTTTCTTTTCCTCTTCTTTTTAGTTTCTCCTTCATTTCCTCAAACGTTTCTCTCCTTTCTCTCCTATTCCATCCTTTAATGTTTTGCACCACCATTAACAACACGAAACAACTTTTTTTTTTTACTTTTCTTTTTCGCTACTGCACAACTACGACTTTCTGGGGTGTTATTTCATTATTTTGAATGTGTGTGTGTGTGTGTGTGTGTGTGTGTGTATGACAGTATCCCAAGCGTCTCGAATCACTACTTGAAGCGGTTCATTCCAGCTCTCTCTCTCTCTCTCTTCTCTCTCTCTCTCTCTCTCTCTCTCTCTCTCTCTCTCTCTCTCTCTCTCTCTCTCTCTCTCTATGACGTCACAAAGCCAGCCCAAAATAGCCTGGCCACGGTTCTCATCAGTGGCCGCTATCACAATCCCGCCATCAGGCTCTTTCTCCAATTACTGCCATTTTATGATGCCTTCCATTGTGTCAACTTTCCCGCTCTCCCCCGAAGCTCATTGTGTCAACTTCCCCATTCAGCGCCGCGCGGGGGAGGAGGCGAGGCAATAAGGGGCTTGGTGGGTGGCTTACGCGCCTGCCATTCTATGATAATTGCTTGCCAAGGGTGATTGTGTGTGTGAGGACTCCCCGGCATCAGCGAGTCATCTCTGAAGGGTGTCCGTGTGGAAGAATATAAGGGGAGAGGGGGTACTTTCTAAACTGTATGTGAAAGTATTGGGGGAGAAAAAGGGAGCGAAAGTTTTTTTTTGTGTGTGTGTGTGTGTGTGTTTATGATTTTTCGTTTTGTTGCTATTGTTGTTACAGTTATACTACTACTACTACTACTACTACTACTACTACTACCACCATCTCTACCACCACCACCACCACCACCATTACCACCACTACTACTACAACGTTATACTTTTGCTTTTGTTGAATAGAAATTGATTTTGCCTTATCAAATTACTTACTGAATTTGAATGCTTTAAAATTATGAAAAGGTGGCAGACTGACATCAGAGGTCATATGGCGCTGTGGCGATACACTAGATAGTCATGTAAATGTAAAGATATTGTGATGTATAGCTAAGATAAAGGCCTGTAACATATAAAAAATGCGTTATAATCAAATGAAAAAATATTATATCTGTATTTTCTCTGATCGTTACTAATAATAGATTCTAACTGGCATTCTTTTTCATTTTCTTAACACATCTGTGGACGTGGCCGTGAGGTGATGCTACGCGTCAGCATCACCTCCCAGTAGGCGCTATAAAGCTGGGAGCCGTTTTGTAAGTGTAGATATTTTATCTCGGCCTAAATGGGAACATTATCTGACGAAGCAGGATGAAGGAAGATCAGTTGCATATAGGAAGTAATCCCTGCAAGTTGTTACGCTACTAATGCATTATTATTATCATCATCATTATTATTAACGTCATCATCATCATCATCATCATTAACAACAACAACAACAACAACAACAACAACAACAACAACAACAACAACAACAACAACAATAACAACAACAACAACAATGACAGTAGTAAAAAGAGAAAAAAAGAAGAAAGAGGAGAAGGAAGAGAAGAAAGAGGAGGAGGAGAAGGAGGAGGAGGAGAAGGAGGAGGACGAGGAGAACATGAAGCAAGGTAGACGATCACTTCGAGATAACCATTTGCTTTCTCCTTTTCCTCCTACCCCTCCCGCTCCCCCTCCCCTTCCTCCTCTTACACTGTACATTCATCCCTCACCCACCATGACGCCACACTCCATCTAAACAAAGACTACACGAAAGACAAGAAAACTCAACGAAGCGGTATGACGGTTGGTGGCAAGCTGTCTTCATAGAGAACGGGGCGGCCACTAAGCAAACGCATACTAATGTAATTATAAATGCTAAAAAAAATAAATTACTGTAACAAAATATTCAGCAACACTACATATTTTTTTCTGCTAATGTGGAACTTATTCAGCTGGTTATCGATCTCAATAATAGTTTTAGTGTAGTTTCGGGCAATACGACACATATTTATAATGAATTTGATTTTTATACCTCATTAGCAGGAATAGTCTCGAAACTTAACTTTTTAGCCCAGTATTCTCTGTGATCTACTTGAGTTACAGTGGAAGCAATGAAGCGCGGCATGACAGGTCAATAATGAGGCAAGTTAGGGTTGTGATACAAGTGGTCGGGCAAGACGGCTGATTGCCTAATTGGTAGTTAACGCCATGAAGCGCACATCACACTCCACATATATATACGAATAATACTAACAGAAATAATGTCAGAAACAAAACCACAACATAAACATACAAACATATGATAATGTCAGACGCAATGCCATGGATAAAATTATAAACCAATACACACATGGCTTAAGCAGGACGACTAAACCAGGGTCATTGCCCACACCATATATGACAACAACGGAAACCTGATATGGTGTGCCAGAACCTGCTCTCCTGTACTTCATGTGTGATTTACACGATCTAGGCTTTCACTTTGATATAACAGTTGCTCTTTTCAATTTTGGCACGAAAAAAGGGCATATTATATCTACAATCAGTGACTTGGTAGAGTAGACATTATATAATTAGCTTGCACAGCACTAAAACACAGAAAATCAGACTCTAGCAACTATTAACATTTGTAAGGCATTCTTACCTTTGAGGTGCAAGATAGTCAGGTTTCATCTTCCTTCCCTGTGTCCTGAAAACACCTCCAAAACGAGGTAGCACATCTTGCATTGCTTTTACGCGGAGGAAATAGCAGTGGACTGATGATGATTGTTGTAGTTTCCCGCGGAAGTCCAGTTGATTCTGCTTTTTCAACGGGGTTTTCTTTCTTACGTAAATGGTAAAGCAAGTGTCGAGGTCCCTGATTGGCTTTATTTTGATCCAGTATTTAACAATGAACATTTTATTTTGATATTACTATAATAATTATTGATGGTTGGGTGTATTGATAATTAAGGGAACATTTTTCAATACAAACGAACATGAGAACGTAGCAACAGGAGTGAATAGTCCCAATGAAATGAATACATGTATATAATTTATGTTGATATTATCGCCTACATATTTTCTAAGAATAAGCAAGCAATTAATCAACACAAAGTAAAAAAATAAATAAATAAACAATATAGTGTTGTATAGCAGCTACACGAATGGATGCCAGATGTACGATGACGTCATTTATTTATGGTTTTGGTAACAAATTCCTGCTTTTGATTTGCCTTCAGAACGAACATAAAAGTTTGTCTGACTGGTGGGTCAAAAGGTTGCTTGCCCGCTGCCACTTCGCCTCAGGGTCTCCGCCAGCGCATCCACCAGGTTAACCATCAGTGTGTTGCCTTCGCACTGCCCGCCGCCTCCCATGACAGCCCAAGTGAACCACCCCTGCAGAGGAATACATGCGCACTGTTGGATTAACCCGGAATAGGACTCTTTTTATCACAATCCAGATATTTATTGGTTTACAAGTCACAGCCCAGTAAAACTTTCTCCAGAAATAAAATCAGTTATTTTTTTTTCACGAGTCAAAATATTCCTTACCTTAATTCTGCCTATCACTTTGTGTTCAGCTTCGTAAAGTAACTGAGTCACCTAAGGATTTAAGCTTACATCCCTAGCCTCTATACAGCCACTAAGATAAACAGTCACAAAGATAAGCAAATGGGATACATTCTGTCCAACAAGGTTCAAGACTAACACAGACGACTTGAAATGAATCTAGGTCGTCATGCTCTCTTAACTTCTTCAGTATCCTGGCATCGACTTCACTATATTTCACAAGTCATTGGAGGACTTTATCAAGTGAAGGATGATACGTTCGTGATCAAAGCATTTTAAATAATCTACAGCTACTCATTCAAAATCATTACGTCTTATTCACTCCATTGTCTATGAAGGGATATGATGAGGTTCGGATGTTATATATAGTACTGAAAGAGTTAATATTTCCACTGAGCACACCATGACTCACTGAGCCATATTCTGAAACATGCATGTGGCGCAACTCCTTTCCATTCAAATGGCTCCAGTTGAAGTTAGACGGGTTTTTAAGGGTGTTTTTACTGTTCTAGTGACATTAACAATATTTCTACATTATTAACACGAGAAACACTCTTGATAAGCCGCCAAATCATCACTGTGGCCTTGGAGTTTAGTCGTGATGATAGAGTAAAGCTTTTCAAAACACGAGCCACAACACCCACCTGCGCCAGCCTAATCCACTCGGAGGGCACCACCACCTCCACCTCCTCGCCGCGGGAACGCAGCAGCCCCGCCCGCTCCAGCACCGTCCATACTGCCTCCCACAATCCTACGCCTTCTGCTGCAAAAAAAAAAAAAAAAAAAAAAAAAAAAAAAAAAATTCACTTGGCGTGGCAGTAGTGTGTGTGTGTGTGTATGTGTGTGTGTGTGTGTGTGTTCGCTGCCCGGATCAGGATTACCTGCCCGGTTACTGCATATTTTTTACTGGCATTGATTAATTAAATTCTGGGGAGAGTCCTGATCTTTTTTTCTTTTTCTTTTTTTCTTTCTATTTTCAGTACGTAATTACCTGAGCAACAAATTTGAGTTACTTTCGCGTTTCAAATTAAGGTAATGATCTCATCTAATATACGTACGAGCAGTTGCCTAATTAAAATTCCTGTTGTGTTTTGAGAGCTTATCTAGACATCTACTTATTTATCTTCTTTCTTGAAGTTCTTCATTATGAATTGTCTCGTCTTTGCTCTGCTTCTATTTTAAAGCCGAAACTATCTATACCAGCCCGAATGCTGGTGTAAAGAAGGAAACAGTACCTGCTCTGCCACGGTCACCTGCAGCAGCTACAGGTAGACATGCAACACCTGCGAGGAGGAGTTTGTTAATTACCTGTCCCCATTTCCTCCCTGAAAACTTCCAGCAGGTGATGTAAGTCTGCCTCGGTGCCAGACCCCAGCAGCAGGCGACGGACCTAGGGTGAAGGAACGAAGGCAGGAAAAGGGTGTGCATGAAGAGCAGGTATAATATATATATATATATATATATATATATATATATATATATATATATATATATATATATATATATATATATATATATATATATATATATATATATATATATATATATATATGAATTAACTAGATATAGTGCATAACTAAAGGCAAACTAACTGATAATTGACTAATTTATTGAATGACCATTAAGTAGGTACTAATGAAATAATTATTTTATAGTTATAATTAATTAATTTACTATGTATCAAAATAAGTAGCTGAGTGATTGATTAACCGACTAAGTCATTGACCAATAACTAACTAGTAACTTACAACAAATTAATCACAAACCAGTTAATAACGAACTATGTAAAAAATTAACTAACCAACCAACTAACTAACTAAACTAGCTGACCTATCAAAACTTCAATGCAGATCATCAAAGTAAAAACTTAATTCATCAAGAAATACTTGAGAACCGTAGCCCTCCCACCCCAGCAAAGGCTCCTCACTTACTTCCTGCAGCAGATCCGCCCAGAGACTCGCCGGTGACTGTCCAAGGAAGTCGTGCAGGAACTTCAGAAGCGTGGCGTGGTCAGGCACCTCGCCACACAGGTCAGGGCTCTCCATGGCCTGATGGGGAGGTGGAGGCGTCGTCATCATGAATCAAGAACACCAGTCACGTTCAGTTGGGATTAATAAGTAAATAAATAAACTAAACGACTAGCAAATGATTATGTTAAATACTCGAAGCACCACCGCTGCACCTACTACACCATTAACACACTACCACACTACTGCCACACCACCACAGCTCCACCTCCACCATCTCCACCATCACCACTACCACACTACCCATATCGAACCACCACCATATCACCACTATAATATACCTCCTACACCACCAACACCTCCCCGCGACCACACTAAATCACCATCACTACATCCCAACACTACACCACCACGCTACCCCCGTCAGCACACATTCACCACTCAGCAGGACGCCAGCACGAGGCACCTGAGCAAGGACGGCAGTGACGGTATCGTGGAGCTCCTGCATGCTGGCGGTGTCGGCGTGGAAGGTCACCACCAAGCCAGCAGGGGTGTGTCGCGCTACCACCCGCGCCACCACCTTTCCGGCGTCCTCACCCAGAAACTCGTCCACTTTCTTCACTAACAGTACATTTGTGGATGAAAATAATGATGATGATGATATTGATAATGATAATAATAATGATAATAAATAAATAGATAAATGAATAAAGATAGATTAAAAAAATACATTAATAAACACTAAGGAAAAATAGTATAATGAAGTAAAGCTGAGCACAATGATGGTAAAACTAAATAAATTAATAAGGAATACTAATGCAGTAATATTAAATAGTAAAGTAGTTGATAATGAAAAAGAAAGTGCATATAAAAAGAGAGAGAGAGAGAGAGAGAGAGAGAGAGAGAGAGAGAGAGAGAGAGAGAGAGAGAGAGAGAGAGAGAGAGAGAGAGAGAGAGAGAGAGAGAGAGAGAGAGAGAGAGAGAGAATCAGGGACGATAAAGAACCAACGAATAACAAATCAGATGAAGTTACAAAATATAATCCTTTACAAAAATCATACCAAAAGAAAAATAAACAAATAAATAATAATAATAATAATAATAATAATAATAATAATAATAATAATAATAATAATAATAATAATAACAATTATAACAATAATCCCCACTAGCAAGTTCAAGATACAAGATAAAGACAAACAATAAAAGTCGAGTCAATCAAGTCATGCGAACAAAAAAAACACGGAGCATCATTCAATACTGAGCTGATCCACCCCGTCACTCTCTCCTTGCCTTCCCACGTCACCCCCACACGGTCTGACTCGCCCAGCAGTGTGTGACTGTCGCGACCAAGCGTGAGGGAAGCGGCGAGGGAGGACGCGAGGACCGGCCACTTCAGCCACACCTTGTAGCTCCACCAGTCACGGAAATCCAGGACCAGCTGCGTGGAGGGGAGCGCCGCCGCCTGGAGGTGAACACAAAGGAGGAGAAAAAAAGAAAAAAATGACTTATTTCTACCCACAAAGATTCCTCACCTAAAATAATTATCCAGCATGAAAATATCCACTGAGAGAGAGAGAGAGAGAGAGAGAGAGAGAGAGAGAGAGAGAGAGAGAGAGAGAGAGAGAGAGAGAGAGAGAGAGAGAGAGAGAGAGAGAGAGAGGTGGAACTTACCTGGTCGAAAGAGAAGCTGAAAGTTTTCTGGTACCACTGCAGGAGAGAGACGCCCCACTCCGCCTTCACCACCATGTTGCCCCACTCCCAGGTGTTCACCACGTACTCCCACCCAGTCCAGTCACGATTGAACCGAAATATTTCTAGAATTCAAAGTGATAAAAAATATTTTTGCAATATTTTTCTTGTATAGTTTAAATAATTTTTTTTTCTCTCTCTCTCTCTCTCTCTCTCTCTCTCTCTCTCTCTCTCTCTCTCTCTCTCTCTCTCTCTCTCTCTCTCTCTCTCTCTCTCTCTCTCTCTCTCTCTCTCTCTCTCTCTCTCTCTCTCTCTCTCTCTCTCTCTCTCTTCTCTCTCTCTCTCTCTCTCTCTCTCTCTCTCTCTTGCTTTGAACTTTAGCTTCTCAGGCTCCGGTTCACTCACGGTTCAAGTTCCAGCCAACGTGAGGACAGAATGCCAGGTGTGTGCGCTGCAGGATCCGAATCCAGCGTCCTCCGTCAGATGAGACTATGCGTGCGGTGCGTGGAGGGAGATAAAGGGAGGGTGTCGTGAGCTCCAGGTAAGTAAACAACTCAAATACACTACTGTGGCACTGATGACGCGACCGACAAAAAATATTAGAACAGTACTATCCAAATAGTTATGATTTCAAAAGGTATAGCGAACAACTTTTTTTAATTATAAATTCTTATTTGCAAGAAATCAAGTATATAAAAAGACCTGAATAAAAGGACTTACTAACATCATAAGAAACGTATCATTAAATTTTCCCTTAATAGTCAAATTTCGTTCTACATGAAGTGTGGACGTACTTACCGAAAGTTTTCATGTTGGAAGAAAGGCTGAAAACCCGGGAAGTTAATTTTTGTGTAGTCTCTTGAACAGCTTCACTTGACACTGACTCTTCCGGTCCATCACACTCCGCTTTCCTGGAACATTCTTCGTCTACATTTAACATTACGGAATCATGATCATTTTGCTTTAAGTCTTCTGATTTATGATCTCGACCACTACAAACTTCATTCTGGTCTACTGTCTGTTCTTTTCTTAAATCTGAGTCGCAATCACTGTCGACGTGGTGCCGCGACTTGGCTTTTGGCTCCTTGACATTGCCGTCCCCACAACCTTCAGCATCACACCTGCCAGCCTCACCTCTGTCATCCGTGACCTGAGTCTCCTCGTCCTGCTTCTCCTGCTTGAAGTGAACGAATTCTAACGATATGTCAGATTTGGTAGACTTGACTTCCCCATTAACTTCCCAATGTTGCTTGCCCTGATTTTTCCAGAGCTTCGTCTCCCACTCGAGGGCTGTAGAGATAATTGGCACATGTAGGCTCACCTGCCAGTGTTCTCTGAAAGTTAAGAGAGGACTCATGGTTATAAACAATTGTCTAATGTAATCTATCAGTGCTTGAAAAGACATTTTACAGAAAACTTTTTTTCGAAACAAATGAAGTATTGGCACCTTCAAACACATGACTGCAAACCTACCCAGTGTGTGGCGTGACGGTGAGGTTCAGGAGACGCCGACGCTTCCCCGGCATCAGCGAGTCCAAAGATACGCCAAAGATGGATTCAGAGAACTGAGTGCGCACCACCACGCCCCGTCCTGCCTCGGTTCCGGCTGCGTCTCGCTCTATACGAGGTATAAACAATCCTTTTAATTCGTTGCCTCAAGGTATATCATAGACTCCTTTATAAAGAAATCTATGGTTGCATCTTTTAGAAAGGAAAATTACGACTCCGACTATAGCAATGCCTTTCATATTTTATGCAATTTTTATTTCTTCCTTTTTCTTTTTCTTTTTTTTCCCATCCTAACATTAAATTTAACCGAAAAAATCTTAACTAACGGTCATATCTTGCGCAGTGCTATTTAATTTTGATTTGAGATAATGAAAAGCAATATAGGTTTGCAGAGGATCTAAACCACCAAATAATAATAATAATAATAATAATAATAATAATAATAATAATGATAATAATAGTAATAATAATAATAATAATAATAACAATAATTCCCTGTTTAATAAAAATGTATACGTACACTCAATACACTGCGAGGCCCATCAGCTCCACCTCTTCACACACACACACACACACACACACACACACACACACACACTTACACACCTTGGTCAAGCTGAGGCGGCGCGGGGTCACCACTGGAGGCCTTGCCGCGCTCTTCCTCACCGCCTCTCAACCACAGCCGCCACCACTGCCCCGCCTGGCCCTCATGCCCGCTGGCCAGGCTGAGGGTGGTCCTGGGAGCCGCCATGAACAGCATCTAGAGGAAGGAATAGTGTGACCTCATCTCTTTTATTTCAAAGTGGCATGACAAGAATTTTGTATGTTTTTTTTTTTTTTCTATAGGAATGATGAAGCAATGGTAGTATGTAATATATGAAGATAATAATGAGATGCAAATGTTAAAGATCAGATTTCTATTGCTGTGGTACTTTGTAAGCAGAAACTATGGATATTTAAATAGTTTTTTTTTTTTTTTTTGCCTTTTGCAAGTCTTCCTCACGCATACGCATTAAAAGAAAATAATGAATAAATATATTAATAAACTACCAAATAAAAATAAATATAGGAAGACAAGGCAACAGATAAAACTAAACATGACATACAGGAAAAATAAAAAAAAATAAAGACAAAACAATATATATATATATATATATATATATATATATATATATATATATATATATATATATATATATATATATATATATATATATATATATATATATATATATATATATATATATATATATATATATATAATAAAAATATAACAAGAAAATCTATAAGGTAATATTCTCACGCTCTCTCACCTCTTCCTCGGGGTGCCACGCTACGCTCACCAACTCCTCAGCTGATCCAACGCCCCCCACATGCTGGTACCTCTGCGCCACGACTTTGAGCGCATCACCTGTGTAGCCACCTGTCACCTGGAGGACGCGACCTGAGTAATTCCCGGTGACATTGCATCCACAGTTAGTCAGGTCAGTCTGTGAACAACGACATCTTACATTAGGCGAGTGGGAGGAGGTGTGTGTGTGTGTGTGTGTGTGTGTGTGTGTGTGTGTGTGTGTGTGTGTGTGTGTGTGTGTGTGTGTGTGTGTGTGTGTGTGTGTGTGTGATTTATTCCAGCAGGTGTTCATCTTGAGTCTTAAATTGAAAAAAACGTCATTAAATTTAGTTAGTGTATTGTTCCTTCTTTTAAGACACGTTAGGTTATGCACCCACCCACCTGCAGAGCCAAGGTAAGGGACCGGGTGGAGGGAGAGGTCCCCACTCTGAAATACAAGAAAAGTTGAAGCTTCAGTCTCTCTCTCTCTCTCTCTCTCTCTCTCTCTCTCTCTCTCTCTCTCTCTCTCTCTCTCTCTCTCTCTCTCTCTCTCTCTAATACATTAGTTCACTTAGATATAATTTCTACCCTGACCAAACCACTTAAATGACATGTCGCTGAAGGACCACGACCAAATAGTCTCATTATATTGAATTTATAGACATGTAATAAAGAAGTGTCCTATAGCTGTTATTTTCACGCTATTGGTATATCATATAGGGCAGTGATTCCTAACCTTTCCCAAGTTCATGCATCCTTCCATGAGCTTTTGAGATATTCATGTACAATTCATTAAAAGAAAATCACACTTTTCTCTAACTTTAAGACTGAAAATATACAAGTAATAGTACTTATCTATCCATCTTCGGTGCGGCGTATTAAGTGTTACCTGAGAAATGTTTGAGTGGAGTCATCAGTTCGGTTTAACGTGTAAGCGGTGACCAGGCGGAAGGATGCTGCCGATGCCTGCTGGCTGTGTGCCGGGATCCCCACCACTGTTACCAGCATCAACGCCGCACCTAGAGTAAGGGAAAGATGGTTGTATGGTTTATGACAATACACATTTCATTCGTTCATGTAAATTATCTTTGTAGTGTCGAGTACAATAATTTCGGATTAGTGATGATTATAGATAGAGTTTCTTTATAGCGGTAAGTTCGATAATTACAGAATAGTTTACCACTTCCAACGTAATCGCAGAATAATTCCTCTTGGAAGTTGATAATCTGCGTATAGTGTCGTACAATAGTCACACACCAGTTCCTTTAGGTAAACTATTTGTTATATTGGCTAATATGATAATTATAGAATGGTCACTCAACAATGTTTCCACTAGGACGAACAACCCCACTCGCTTATGAAACCTCAGTTCCATGGTATAGCAGGTCGACGTTTTACTTAAAGAATATCCACACCTTTCCAGTTTTGGATGCTAACCGGGGTAACTCAATCATCTTCCAAGACTGAATAACATTATGATTGTGGCGCTTCCTGGCTTTCCACTTTCCCTTACATATCCAGTCACGCGGCAATTTCAAAATACACGTTAGAATATTTCCGCGAATGGTGAGTTTATTTGACGGTTTAAAATTGTTTGGATTTCTCTCTTACTTGAATCACGGTTGGTAAAATAAAGTGAGGATGTTGTGAAAGAACAAGAAAAGAATGTTCCCTCGTGCAATTGTGGGGCGTGTGGAGGCACCTGGCAGCTCCCCTACTCCCCTCCCATTAGTCTCCACCTCACGTAGTCACTGCTGCAGACGATGGGAGACGGCAGAGTTCATGCTTACAAACCACAATGTAGTTTTATAACATGCTTTCAATATGAACCGTACTGTTTTCAGTAAAGTAAAGGAGCAAATGATAGTATACTAAATAATATATAGTACGTGTTCACTAACAAACTTAGGTACCTTATTCCCATCACACACACACACACACACACACACGATTGTTAGCATACATCATATGGAAGAACATCTAAGGGCCGTATTGTTAAATCTCTTCGTATCACCACTACCTAATCTACTCACCAAAACACCAGTACATGTTCCTCGCTTGGCACCACCCAGATGGATCACCGGGCAGTGTTGGTGTCCTTCAGCTGACACACACGAGCGTTCACTGGGGCTGAGCTCTCCCAACTAACCCTGCCATGACCCTCAGCCTGCACCTCGCCTGTCACCTTTCCCCCCCTCCCCCCCGCCAGCCATTCTATTCGGGTAAGGCACATGACACAAGAATAGCAAGGAGATGAAGTATCAGGAGACTTGTAAGGTCCAGCACCCAGGCCGAGAAATCTTAAGTCATCATGAATTGGCGGATGTATTTACTTATCAATTCACTTATTATTATTATTATTATTATTATTATTATTATTATTATCATTATTATTACTTCGAGGGATGGAACACCGTATGAGGAGGTAAAGCCTACCTTAATGATATCGAAATACCTCTATCGTATCACCACGCACCCTACACCATTCCAGTGACTAGCTTTTTTTTTTTTTTTTTCAGTCCCTGGATCATCCTAGTCACTCTTCTTTGCACAGCCACAACTGTACACCGTAATGTAAGAGAGGCCTTATCAAAGCACTAAATGCACTGTTTTATAGGCCGCAGACTTGTAGTATCACTTTGTTTTCTCTCTCTCGAAGATTTAGCTTAGCTATCTCCCTGGCCTTTAAGCTGCTGTTATATATTGTGCATCCCTCTCTCTCTCTCTCTCTCTCTCTCTCTCTCTCTCTCTCTCTCTCTCTCTTACTTCTTACGTAGAGAACGCTACCTCATTGATATCGAATTTCATTTCACACTTTTCTGTCCAATCATACTTTCTATCCAGTCCTGTCTTATCTTCGTAATTTGGTGTCATTCGCAAATTTACTGACGTCACTACTTACTAGTAATTCCGGAATATAATGATGCTAATAATGGAGGAGGAGGTGAGAAGAAACACAAGTGCTGGGAGGATAGTTTATTCCCGACTAGCTTCGCACAAGCTTCTTCAGGGGAACTAGTCGGGAATAAACTCACCTCCCAACACTTGTATTTCTTGTCACCTCCTCCTCCAGCTTGTCGGAATGTCTGAACAACAATAATAATAATAATAATAATAATGATAATAATGATAATAATAATAATAATAATAACAATAATTATAATAATAATAAGAAGAAGAAGAAAAAGAAGAAGCGGAAGAACAAAAAAACAAGAAGAAGAAGAAGAAGAAGAAAAAAAAAAGAAAAAAAAGAAGAAGCAGAAGAAGAAGAAGAAGAATTATAATAATAATAAGAAGAAGAAAAAGAAGAAGCGGAAGAACAAAAAACAAGAAGAAGAAGAAGAAGAAGAAGAAGAAGAAGAAGAAGAAGAAGAAAAGAAAAGAGAAGAAGCAGAAGAAGAAGAAAAGAAGAAAAAGATGATGATGAAGAAGAAGGAAAAAATAAATAAATAAATAAACAAATGAAAATAACAATGAATTCAAGGACATTAGTTACTCATATAACTTCTAAGATTTGTTCTAGAGCAAACATAAAGTGATCTGAAAAAAAATAAATAAATGCAGCAGCTCAGTGATCCAAGACGGAGGGCAGTCCGATGTGCTACTGACAGACTGCGAAATTACTTCCACACACGAGCAGACAAAATGTGAACAAACTTGTAACTTTAAAACTTTTTTCCCTAAACCCTTGAAACAGCTATTCTTTGTCAAATGAACGGTTGCCACTCAACACTGAAGAACCAGTGCCAGGACCTGCTGAAGCTGTCGGTGGTGTTCCCAGTTTTTACAAGTCTATCAAGATGGCTGCCATTCCTACGATGCTCACTCTGAGCCTGAAAGAAAGAAAAGGAACAAACGCAGAAGGAAAACCTTGGAAGTAATATAAAGCGATATATGGAAGAAACAAAGATGTAAATATTTGCCATCATGCTTACCACGTCATCAATATTCTCCTAATTATTATAAATTCTTGTTATAGTTACAATAATGCTGGAAGAGAGATTTATAGTTACAATAATGCTGGAAGAGAGAATTAATAAGAAGCAGCTACAAGGAGCCAGTAGGCTAGTAGTAGTAGTGACAATGTGCATATAAAGTATACACACTACAATCAATTTCCAATTATTTATTTTATTTATTTTTTCTTAAGCCCCAGTTAAATCTGCACACACATGTGCACTCTCTTTTTTTTTTATGCTGCTGCTGCTTCACTTTCTTCTTCTTCTTAAAGCCACAGCTTCCTGTTATGGCAAACCAGCCCCTCCAAACAAACCTTCCACACACCGTGCCTTCTCTCTCCTCACCCTTCACGCCCCAAACCTGCGATCCCTTCCTCACCATCTCTCTTCACTCAATCTACAAATGTCTTGTCGCACCGATGAGGATCACAATAAGGATTTAATTTTAAAATCGTTTTATACGATAAAAAGTTTGTTTACCCCAACGTCCAGCTCTCGTAGCAGGAGGGGGTGAGGATCGCACAGAACAGGGCGAGGTTCCCCAGGTGGGACTCAGCCCAGCAGTATGCCTGCACCAGGGCAGAGTCGGCCGCTGCCAGGGACGACTGATAGTTTAGGGACTAAATTATCAGTTCAGGGAGTCACGAGGCAAGCCACCAGGGAACAGCAAAACTAGAATAAACTAAGAGAAAATCTGACGCATCCTCACACAATAGACACGATGGACGTCATCCACTTCGTGAAGGGCGTCCTTCAGTGAAAACACAGAACATTGGAAAGGAGACCGTCAAATGAAAAGGAGTACTCCTGAACCACAGCACCTCAGTGGAGGGAGAATGATATTGGAAGTCAATTCTGCGGAACGGGCCGGTGTCCACCACCACCACCTGTCCTGCAGGATAGGTATCCACCGCCACGACCATCACCTGTCCTGCAGGGCGGGTATACACCGCCACCACCTGTCCTGTAGGACGGATATCCACCGCCATGACCATCACCTGTCCTGCAGGACGGGTATCCACCGCCACCACCTGTCCTGTAGGACGGGTATCCACCGCCACCACCTGTCCTGTAGGACGGGTATCCACCGCCACCACCTGACCTGTAGGACGGGTATCCACCGCCACCACCTGACCTGTAGGACGGGTATCCACCGCCATCACTTGTCCTGTAGGACGGGTATAAACCGCGACGACCATCACCTGTCGTGCTGGACGAGTATCCACCGCCATGAACATCACCTGTACTGCAGGACGGGTATCCACCGCCACCATCTGTCCTTGTAGGACGTGTATTCACCGCCACCACCTGTCCTGTACGAAGGGTATCTAGCGCCACCACTGTCCTGCAGAGCAGGTATCCACCGCCACCGCCTGCCCTGCAGGACGAGTATCCACCGCCACCACCTGTCATGCTGGACGGGTATTCACCGCCACTACCTGTCATGCTGGAAGGTTATCCACGGCCACCACCTGTCCTGCGGGACGGGTATTCACTGTCATCACCTGCCCTGCTGGACTGGTATTCAATGCCATCACCTGTCCTGCTAGACGGGTATCCACCGCCATGACCACCACCTGTCCAGCTGGACGGGCATCCACCGCCACGACCTGTCCTGCTGGATGGGTATCCACTGCCACCACCTGTCCTGCTGGACGGGTATCTATTGCCACCATCTGTCCTGCAGGGCGGCGGGTACCCACCATACCCGCCGCCATGACCATCACCTATCCTGCTGGACGGATATCCACCGCCATGACTGCCACCTGTCCTGCTTGATGGGTATCCCCCGCCACCACTTGTCCTACTAGACGGGTATCCACCGCCATGACCATCACCTGTCGTGCTGGACGGGTATCCACCGCCACCACTTGTCCTGCTGGACGAGTGTCCACCGCCAGACCATCACCTGTCCTGCTGGATGGGTATCTACCGCCATAAACATCACCTGTCCCGCTGAACGGGTATCCACCGCCACCACCTGTCCTGCAGGGCGGGTATCCACCGCCGTGACTATCACCTGTCCTGCTGGACGGATATCCACAGCGACCACCTGTCCTGAAGGCCGGGTATCCACCGCTATGACCATCACCTGTCCTGCTGGACGGGTATCCACCGCCACCACCTGTCCTGCAGGGCGGGTATCCATTACCACCACCTATCCTGCTGGACAGGAATCCACCGCCACCACCTGTCTTGCTGGACGGGTATCCACCGCCACCACCTGTCCTGCTGGATGGGTATTCACCGCCACTACCTGTCATGCTGGAAGGTTATCCACGGCCACCACCTGTCCTGCGGGACGGGTATTCACTGCCATCACCTGTCCTGCTGGACTGGTATTCAATGCCATCACCTGTCCTGCTAGACGGGTATCCACCGCCATGACCACCACCTGTCCAGCTGGACGGGCATCCACCGCCACCACCTGTCCTGCTGGACGGGTATCCACTGCCACCACCTGTCCTGCTGGACGGGTATCTATTGCCACCATCTGTCCTGCAGGGCGGGTATCCACCATACCCGCCGCCATGACCATCACCTATCCTGCTGGACGGGTATCCACCGCCATGACTGCCACCTGTCCTGCTGGACGGGTATCCACCGCCATGACTACCACTTGTCCTGCTGGACGGGTATCCACCGCCACCACCTGTCCTGCAGGGCGGGTATCCACCGCCACGACAATCATCTATCTTGCTGGAAGGGTATTCACCGCCATGACTACCACCTGTCCTGCTGGATGGGTATCCACCGCCACCACCTGTCCTACTGGATGGTTGTGCAAAGCCACCACCTGTCTTGCTTGACGGGTATCCACCGCCATGACTACCACCTGTCCTGCTAAACGGGTATCCGCCGCCACCACTTGTCCTTCTGGACGGGTATCCACCGCCATGACCATCACCTGTCCTGCTGGATGGGTATCCACCGCCATGACCATCACCTGTCCTGCTGAACTGGTATCCACCGCCACGACCTGTCCTGCAGGGCGGGTATCCACCGCCATGACCATCACCTGTCCTGCTGGACAGGAATCCACCGCCACCACCTGTCCTGCAGGATGGGTATCCATCGCCATGACCATCACCTGTCCTCCTGGACAGTCATCCACCGCCACCACCTGTCCTGCTGGACGGGTATCCACTGCCACCACCTGTCCTGCTGGACGGGTATCCTTTGCCACCACCTGTCCTGCAGACCGGGTATCCACCGCCATGACCATCAACTGTCCTGCTGGACAGGAATCCACCGCCACCACCTGTCCTGCTGGACGGGTATCCACCGCCACCGCCTGTCCTGCAGGACGAGTATCCACCGCCACCACCTGTCCTGCTGGACGGGTATTCACCGCCACCACCTGTCCTGCTTGACGGGTATTCACAGCCACCACCTGTCTTGCTGGACGTGTATCCACCGCCATGACCATCACCTGTCGTGCTGGACGGGTATCCACCGCTACCACCTGTCCTGCAGGGCCGGTATCCATTACCACCACCTATCCTGCTGGACAGGAATCCAACGCCACCACCTGTCTTGCTGGACGGGTATCCACCGCCACCACCTGCCCTGCTGGATGGGTATTCACCGCCACTACCTGTCATGCTGGAAGGTTATTCACGGCCACCACCTGTCCTGCGGGACGGGTATTCACTGCCATCACCTGTCCTGCTGGACTGGTATTCAATGCCATCACCTGTCCTACTGGACTGGTATTCAATGCCATCACCTGTCCTGCTAGACGGGTATCCACCGCCATAACCACCATCTGTCCAGCTGGACGGGCATCCACCGCCACCACCTGTCCTGCTGGACGGGTATCCACTGCCACCACCTGTCCTGCTGGACGGGTATCTATTGCCACCATGTGTCATTCAGGGCGGGTATCCACCATACCCGCCGCCATGACCATCACCTATCCTGCTGGACGGGTATCCACGGCCATGACTGCCACCTGTCCTGCTGGACGGATATCCACCGCCATGACTACCACCTGTCCTGCTGGACGGGAATCCACCGCCACCACCTGTTCTGCTGGGCGGGTATCCACCGCCACGACCATCATCTATCTTGCTGGAAGGGTATTCACCGCCATGACTACCACCTATCCTTCTGGATGGGTATCCCCCGCCACCACCTGTCCTGCTGGATGGTTATGCAGAGCCACCACCTGTCTTGCTGGACGGGTATCCACCGCCATGACTACCACCTGTCCTGCTGAACAGGTATCCGCCGCCACCACTTGTCCTTCTGGACGGGTAGCCACCGCCATGACCATCACCTGTCGTGCTGGACGGGTATCCACCGCCACCACTTGTCCTGCTGGACGAGTGTCCACCGCCATGACCATCACCTGTCCTGCTGGATGGGTATCCACCGCCATGACCATCACCTGTCTTGCTGAACGGGTATCCACCGCCACGACCTGTCCTACAGGGCGGGTATCCATCGCCATGACCATCACGTGTCCTGCTGGACGGGTATCCACCGCCACCACCTGTCCTGCAGGGCTGGTATCCATTACCACCACCTATCCTGCTGGACAGGAATCCACCGCCACCACCTGTCTTGCTGGATGGGTATCCACCGCCATGACCATCACCTGTCCTCCTGGACAGTCATCCACCGTCCTGCTGGACGGGTATCCACTGCCACCACCTGTCCTGCTGGACGGGTATCCATTGCCACCACCTGTCCTGCAGGCCGGGTATCCACCGCCATGACCATCACCTGTCCTGCTGGACGGATATCCACCGCCACCGCCTGTCCTGCTGGACGAGTATCCACCGCCACCGCCTGTCCTGCAGGACGAGTATCCACCGCCACAACCTGTCCTGCTGGATGGGTATTCACCGCCACTACCTGTCCTGCGGGAAGGTTATCCACGGCCACCACCTGTCCTGCGGTACAGGTATTCACTGCCATCGCCTGGACGAGTATTTACTGCCATCACCTGGACGGGTATCCACCGCCATGACCATCACCTGTCCTGCTGGACGGGCATCCACCGCTACCACCTGTCCTGCTGGACGGGTATCCACTGCCACCACCTGTCCTGCTGGACGGGCATCCATTGCCACCACCTGTCCTGCAGGCCGGGTATCCATCGCCATAACCATCACCTATCCTGCTGGACTGGTATCCACCGCCACCACCTGTCTTGCTGGACGGGTATCCACCGCCATGACCATCACCTGTCCTGCTGGACGGGTATCTACCGCCACCACTGTCCTGCAGAGCGGGTATCCACTGCCACCGCCTGTCCTGCAGGACAAGTATTCACCACCACCACCTGTCCTGCTGGACGGGTATTCACCGCCACTACCTGTTATGCTGGAAGGTTATCCACGGCCACCACCTTTCCTGCTGGACGGATATTTACTGCCATCACCTGTCCTGCTGGACGGGTATTCACTGCCACCACCTGTCCTGCTGGACGGGTATCCACTGCCACCACCTGTCCTGCTGGACGGGTATCCATTGCCACCACCTGTCCTGCAGGCCGGGTATCCACCGCCATGACCATCACCTATCCTGCTGGACGGGTATCCACCGCCACCACCTGTCCTGCTTGACGGGTATTCACCGCCACCACCTGTCCTGCTTGACGGGTATTCACAGCCACCTCCTGTCTTGCTGGACGGGTATCCACCGCCATGACTACCACCTGTCCTGCTGGACGGGTATCCGCCGCCACCGCTTTTCCTGCTGGACGAGTATCCACCGCCATGATCATCACCTGTCCTGCTGGACGGGTATCAACCGCCATGACCATCACATGTCCTGCTGAACGGGTATCCACCGCCACCACCTGTCCTGCAGGGCGGGTATCTAGCGCCTTGACCATCACCTGTCATGCTGGACGGGTATCCACCGCCACCACCTGTCCTGCTGGACGTGTATCCACCACCATGACCATCACCTGTCCTGCTGGACGGTTATCTACCGCCACCACTGTCCTGCAGAGCGGGTATCCACCGCCACCGCCTGTCCTGCAGGACGAGTATTCACCGCAACCATCTGTTCTGCAGGGCGGGTATCCACCGCTATGACTATCACTTGTCTTGTTGAACGGGTATCCACCGCCACCACCTGTCCTGCTGGACGGGTATCCACCGCCATTACCATCACCTGTCCTGCTGGACGGGTATCCACCGCCACCACCTGTCCTGCTGGACGGGTATCCACCGCCATTACCATCACCTGTCCTGCTGGACGGGTATCCACCGCCACCACCTGTCCTGCTGGACGGGTATCCACCGCCACCACCTGTCCTGCTGGACGGGTATCCACCGCCATTACCATCACCTGTCCTGCTGGAGGGGTATCCACCGCCACCACCAGTCCTGCTGGACGGGTATCCACCGCCATTACCATCACCTGTCCTGCTGGACGGGTATCCACCGCCACCACCTGTCCTGCTGGACGGGTATCTACTACCACCACCTGTCCTGTGGACGGGTATCTACTGCCACCACCTGCCCTGCTGGATGGGTATCCAATGCCACCACCTGTCCTTTAGGACAGGTATCCACCGCCATGACTACCACCTTTTCTGCAGGACCGGTATCCATCACCATCAATACATCCCAACACCACACCGCCACGCTACCTCCCACCCAGTCCAGTCACGATTGAACTGAAATATTTCTAGAATTCCGAGTGATAAAAAAAAGTCTATTGCAATATTTTTCTTGTATAGTTTAAATCATCATTCTCTCTCTCTCTCTCTCTCTCTCTCTCTCTCTTGCTTTGAACTTTCGCTTCTCAGGCTCCGGTTCACTCACGGTTCAAGTTCCAGCCAACGAGAGGACAGAATGCCAGGTGTGTGCGCTGCAGGATCCGAATCCAGCGTCCTCCGTCAGATGAGACTATGCGTGCGGTGCGTGGAGGGAGATAAAGGGAGGGTGTCGTGAGCTCCAGGTAAGTAAACAACTCAAATACACTACTGTGGCACTGATGACGCGACCGACAAAAAATATTAGAACAGTACTATCCAAATAGTTATGATTTCAAAAGGTATAGCGAACAACTTTTTTTAATTATAAATTCTTATTTGCAAGAAATCAAGTATATAAAAAGACCTGAATAAAAGGACTTACTAACATCATAAGAAACGTATCATTAAATTTTCCCTTAATAGTCAAATTTCGTTCTACATGAAGTGTGGACGTACTTACCGAAAGTTTTCATGTTGGAAGAAAGGCTGAAAACCCGGGAAGTTAATTTTTGTGTAGTCTCTTGAACAGCTTCACTTGACACTGACTCTTCCGGTCCATCACACTCCGCTTTCCTGGAACATTCTTCGTCTACATTTAACATTACGGAATCATGATCATTTTGCTTTAAGTCTTCTGATTTATGATCTCGACCACTACAAACTTCATTCTGGTCTACTGTCTGTTCTTTTCTTAAATCTGAGTCGCAATCACTGTCGACGTGGTGCCGCGACTTGGCTTTTGGCTCCTTGACATTGCCGTCCCCACAACCTTCAGCATCACACCTGCCAGCCTCACCTCTGTCATCCGTGACCTGAGTCTCCTCGTCCTGCTTCTCCTGCTTGAAGTGAACGAATTCTAACGATATGTCAGATTTGGTAGACTTGACTTCCCCATTAACTTCCCAATGTTGCTTGCCCTGATTTTTCCAGAGCTTCGTCTCCCACTCGAGGGCTGTAGAGATAATTGGCACATGTAGGCTCACCTGCCAGTGTTCTCTGAAAGTTAAGAGAGGACTCATGGTTATAAACAATTGTCTAATGTAATCTATCAGTGCTTGAAAAGACATTTTACAGAAAACTTTTTTTCGAAACAAATGAAGTATTGGCACCTTCAAACACATGACTGCAAACCTACCCAGTGTGTGGCGTGACGGTGAGGTTCAGGAGACGCCGACGCTTCCCCGGCATCAGCGAGTCCAAAGATACGCCAAAGATGGATTCAGAGAACTGAGTGCGCACCACCACGCCCCGTCCTGCCTCGGTTCCGGCTGCGTCTCGCTCTATACGAGGTATAAACAATCCTTTTAATTCGTTGCCTCAAGGTATATCATAGACTCCTTTATAAAGAAATCTATGGTTGCATCTTTTAGAAAGGAAAATTACGACTCCGACTATAGCAATGCCTTTCATATTTTATGCAATTTTTATTTTTAATTATAAATATATTAATAAACTACCAAATAAAAATAAATATAGGAAGACAAAGGCAACAGATAAAACTAAACATGACATACATGAAAAAAAAATAAATAAATAAAGACAAATCAATATATATATATATATATATATATATATATATATATATATATATATATATATATATATATATATATATATATATATATATATATATATATATATATATATATATATATATATAACAAGAAAATCTATAAGGCAATATTCTCACGCTCTCTCACCTCTTCCTCGGGGTGCCACGCTACGCTCACCAACTCCTCAGCTGATCCAACGCCCCCCACATGCTGGTACCTCTGCGCCACGATTTTGAGCGCATCACCTGTGTAGCCACCTGTCACCTGGAGGACGCGACCTGAGTAATTCCCGGTGACATTGCATCCACAGTTAGTCAGGTCAGTCTGTGAAAACAATGACATCTTACATTAGGCGAGTGGGAGGAGGTGTGTGTGTGTGTGTGTGTGTGTGTGTGTGTGTGTGTGTGTGTGTGTGTGTGTGTGTGTGTGTGTGTGTGTGATTTATTCCAGCAGGTGTTCAGCTTGAGTCTTAAATTGAAAAAAACGTCATTAAATTTAGTTAGTGTATTGTTCCTTCTTTTAAGACACGTTAGGTTATGCACCCACCCACCTGCAGAGCCAAGGTAAGGGACCGGGTGGAGGGAGAGGTCCCCACTCTGAAATACAAGAAAAGTTGAAGCTTCAGTCTCTCTCTCTCTCTCTCTCTCTCTCTCTCTCTCTCTCTCTCTCTCTCTCTCTCTCTCTCTCTCTCTCTCTCTCTCTAATACATTAGTTCACTTAGAAATAATTTCTACCCTGACCAAACCACTTAAATGACATGTCGCTGAAGGACCACGACCAAATAGTCTCATTATATTGAATTTATAGACATGTAATAAAGAAGTGTCCTATAGCTGTTATTTTCACGCTATTGGTATATCATATAGGGCAGTGATTCCTAACCTTTCCCAAGTTCATGCATCCTTCCATGAGCTTTTGAGATATTCATGTACAATTCATTAAAAGAAAATCACACTTTTCTCTAACTTTAAGACTGAAAATATATAAGTAATAGTACTTATCTATCCATCTTCGGTGCGGTGTATTAAGTGTTACCTGAGAAATGTTTGAGTGGAGTCATCAGTTCGGTTTAACGTGTAAGCGGTGACCAGGCGGAAGGATGCTGCCGATGCCTGCTGGCTGTGTGCCGGGATCCCCACCACTGTTACCAGCATCAACGCCGCACCTAGAGTAAGGGAAAGATGGTTGTATGGTTTATGACAATACACATTTCATTCGTTCATGTAAATTATCTTTGTAGTGTCGAGTACAATAATTTCGGATTAGTGATGATTATAGATAGAGTTTCTTTATAGCGGTAAGTTCGATAATTACAGAATAGTTTACCACTTCCAACGTAATCGCAGAATAATTCCTCTTGGAAGTTGATAATCTGCGTATAGTGTCGTACAATAGTCACACACCAGTTCCTTTAGGTAAACTATTTGTTATATTGGCTAATATGATAATTATAGAATGGTCACTCAACAATGTTTCCACTAGGACGAACAACCCCACTCGCTTATGAAACCTCAGTTCCATGGTATAGCAGGTCGACGTTTTACTTAAAGAATATCCACACCTTTCCAGTTTTGGATGCTAACCGGGGTAACTCAATCATCTTCCAAGACTGAATAACATTATGATTGTGGCGCTTCCTGGCTTTCCACTTTCCCTTACATATCCAGTCACGCGGCAATTTCAAAATACACGTTAGAATATTTTCGCGAACGGTGAGTTTATTTGACGGTTTAAAATTGTTTGTATTTGTCACACACTACTACTACTACTACTGTGACTACTCTACCACGGAACCAGGTGCCTGCCTCTCAACTCGTGGCGCTGCCACGTGTATAGCTTGAGGCATACTGGATACGTGACCTCTAGCAGGCTACCAAGCCGATAACGAGGGGTGGAGTTCCATCGAGCTTCAGTCTCCTCCAAGGGTCGCTACAGCTCTGAGGTCGCCTTGGCATACGCTGGGAGCCTCATATACACTCGAGAGCGGTGGTAAGAGTTACACCAGTGTTACACACCCACACACACATAAACACACACACACACAAACACATTTATATTTATTTTCTATTATGTATATGTAAAGGTGTTTATTTTTGTAATTTGTATCTATATGCATTTACTAACTTGGCTTAAGTTATTAACTGAACCAGTCTTTTAAGTTATTCAGTCCAGTTCAGATTGCCACTCCTTGTTACTTTTACTTACTTAAATAATCTTCAATTTTGTATTGTTACTTAATTTAAGGGTTAACTTTAAGATATTAAATAGCAGTTAAAATGTCTCCTTTTCTCTTTTCTTTTAACCCTTCCATTGTTAGTGTGAGCAACACCCCTTCATGGTCCATCCCCTAGAGTTCAGTGTATGCTCACACGTAACAATTGGGGGCCCGTCCGGGATATTACACAAGTTTACACATACATATAACTACACTAGTTCGTTTCATGCTCTCGAGTGTATATGAAGTTGTGCTTATTTCTTTGTTGGTGAATTTTTGCGTTTTTCCGCTTTAAAAGTACGCGAGGTACCGGCGTCTAGTCATAAAAGCGTTAAAAACCTAACAATTGATTTCCAGTGTTGCTTTAGTGTCGGTTCGATTCCCCTAGTAGTGACCTTCACCCCGAACTCCGAGACTCCTTAAAACTTGGGAACTTGCGTTCCACTCTTTGCTTGAAAGCAGCGAATACGGCAAGCCATTACAAGTGCTTAAGTGTTAGTTCTATGGTAGTCATTTTGGGGCAGTGATTATCGCTACACTTCTTCGATTCGTTGCCTCTTCAGAAGCACAGTTAAGGCGTTGCTAAGCTTGACTCAACTAGACTCAAAAACGAGTCTCTGTCGATGCACGCGGGTCAACTCATTTCCCTCCGACTCGTGGTTTCGAACCTGTCGTTCACGCGGGTCCTTCCGACTCGTGGTGGCGATCCTAGGTCTTGGATCAGGTTTCAGTGTAGGGCTCAGACACACTTGATTTGGTTCAATTGACCTCACGCTCATTAATCATGTCGCATGAGTTAAACTTGGACGCATTTTTTTGCAGTAATCCTTCTGTGGCGGAGCTACAAACTGCCAAAGTGACAAAGAATGATTTAAAGTACATAGCCCGACAGTTTGATCTCTCATATCCGTCTGACATTCGGAAGGAAGAACTCCGAACTCAAATCCTGGTTCACCTTGGAGGTGAAGCCACTAGTGCTGCTTCACAGCACGACGCCAGTTTAATGCTCGAACTCGAAAAGCTGAAACTAATGGCAGCAAGAGAAAGAGAGAGAGAAGAGAGAGAACTAAGGCGAGAAGAACTAGCTTTTCAAAAAGAAAAAGCGGAAAGAGATCTGGCATATGTAAAAGAAAAGGAGGAAAAAGAAAGAGAGGAGAGAGAAAAAGAAAGAATCCACGAGACCCAACTCGCACAATTAAAATCTCGATCAACCACCACAGCTGACCTCAAACAAAAGTTAACTAAATATCTCTCACTACTCCCTCAGTTCTCTGACAAAGACCCCGAAACTTTCTTTGGACAGTTCGAGGACACAGCAGTACATTTTGAACTGCCCCGAGAAGACTGGCCTTGGCTTCTTAAACCCAAACTCAGCCAAAAGGCTTTAACTATTTTGAACGGCCTCGAAAACAACACGGATTACGACTGTGTCAAACAGGGCATCCTAGCGGCGTACTCCATTACCACAGAAGGATACCGTCAGTCTTTTCGAAAAATGTTCAAAACTCCGCAACAAACCTATCTAGAGTTTGCCTCAGAGAAACTGAGGGCTCTCAAGCGTTGGCTTAAGTCAGCCGCGATAACCACGTACGACGAATTAGTAAATCTCTTAGCCTTAGAAGAGTTCATGCGTAAGCTCCCTTACTCAGTAATGTTACACATCACCAACAAAGAAGAAACAGATCTTCTCAAAGCCGCTCAGTTAGCGGACCTTTTCTCCCTGGTGAATCGCAAGGCAACCTCAGACAAGCTGACCGAGACTCCTAGTGGTAAGATAAACTCGGGTAACTCAGGGGTTGGTAAAATGACCGGCAGTAGTACTCGACCACCTCTATTTTGTGCTTTTTGTAAACAGCCGGGGCACCTCATAAAGAACTGTCCTAATCCCAAGTGCAAGGTAGCTCAAACATATCCTGCCAAGCCAGTTGCTTCCATACAAGCTCTTCCCTCCTTCCCTGTACCTAAAGACTTGTTTGAGCCTTTCAGGTCTGTAGGCACCATCAGCATTGATAACAAGGATCACCCAGTTAAGATTGTCAAGAGACACCTGTTCAGCTCAGTCCCTAGTGCTGAAGTCAGCAGTCCCTGGTATTGAACAGTGTTACACAGGTGAAAAGGTATATTTAAAAGACTTCCATGACCCCTTCCCCATTGCATTAGCTAAAGTACATCTTGATAGCCCACTAGTAAGAGGTGAAGTGATAATAGGAGTTAGTGAAGAACCAGCCTTACCCATCCCTAATGCTCAACTACTCCTCGCTAATGACCTAGCTGGCAGTAAGGTGACTCCCCCTTTGGTAATTAGTGACACAATGCTGATGGATAACCCCACTGTACAGTTAGAAGAGCAACAACCAGGCTTATTCCCTGTTTGTGCCACTACTCGTGCACAAGCAAGGAAATCTGATCAGTCTTTCTCACTTCCAAAGAAGAGCCCATCCCCACTTGAACTCAATCAAATATTTTCTGAAAAACTTCTCACTGAGGCTCAACAGGAAGACACTACTTTGACTCAATTTCATGACAAGGTTATCCCTCCAGATCAAATTACTCATTACCCTGCCTTTTACAAACAGGATGGAGTTCTCATGAGTGTTCCGGCCCTCTAAGGTCCCAGAATGTGCTCAGCCGTCTGCAGGAAGCGAACCTCACCGTGAAGCTGGCGAAGTCTACGTTCGGAGCTGCCACCGCTTGAGTCACGGCGTCTCAACTTGCTGCCTCGAGCCGGAAGACGCTGATTCCACATCCTCATGCTTTTTTTTTTTTTTTTTTTTTTTTTATGTAGGAAGGATACTGGCCAAGGGCAACAAAAATCTAATAAAAAAAAATGCCCACTGAAATGCCAGTCCCTTAAAAGGGTCAAAGCAGTGGTCAAAAATTGGTGGATAAGTGTCTTGAAACCTCCCTCTTGAAGGAATTCAAGTCATAGGAAGGTGGAAATACAGAAGCAGGCAAGGAGTTCCAGAGTTTACCAGAGAAAGGGATGAATGATTGAGAATACTGGTTAACTCTTGCGTTAGAGAGGTGGACAGAATAGGAGTGAGAGAAAGAAGAAAGTCTTGTGCAGCGAGGCCGCGGGAGGAGGGGAGGCATGCAGTTAGCAAGATCAGAAGAGCAGTTGGCATGAAAATAGCGGTAGAAGACAGCTAGATATGCAACATTGCGGCGGTGAGAGAGGGGCTGAAGACAGTCAGTTAGAGGAGAGGAGTTGATGAGACGAAAAGCTTTTGATTCCACCCTGTCTAGAACAGCAGTATGAGTGGAACCCCCCCAGACATGTGAAGCATACTCCATACATGGACGGATAAGGCCCTTGTACAGAGTTAGCAGCTGGGGGGGTGAGAAAAACTGGCGGAGACGTCTCAGAACACCTAACTTCATAGAAGCTGTTTTAGCTAGAGATGAGATGTGAAGTTTCCAGTTCAGATTATAAGTAAAGGACAGACCGAGGATGTTCAGTGTAGAAGAGGGGGACAGTTGAGTGTCATTGAAGAAAAGAGGATAGTTGTCTGGAAGATTGTGTCGAGTTGATAGATGGAGGAATTGAGTTTTTGAGGCATTGAACTATACCAAGTTTGCTCTGCCCCAATCAGAAATTTTAGAAAGATCGGAAGTCAGGCGTTCTGTGGCTTCCCTGCGTGATATGTTTACCTCCTGAAGGGTTGGACGTCTATGAAAAGACGTGGAAAAGTGCAGGGTGGTATCATCAGCATAGGAGTGGATAGGACAAGAAGTTTGGTTTAGAAGATCATTAATGAATAATAAGAAGAGAGTGGGTGACAGGACAGAACCCTGAGGAACACCACTGTTAATAGATTTAGGAGAAGAACAGTGACCGTCTACCACAGCAGCAATAGAACGGTCAGAAAGGAAACTTGAGATGAAGTTACAGAGAGAAGGATAGAAACCGTAGGAGGGTAGTTTGAAAATCAAAGCTTTGTGCCAGACTCTATCAAAGGCTTTTGATATGTCCAAGGCAACAGCAAAAGTTTCACCGAAGTCTCTAAAAGAGGATGACCAAGACTCAGTAAGGAAAGCCAGAAGATCACCAGTAGAGCGGCCTTGACGGAACCCATACTGGCGATCAGATAGAAGGTTGTGAAGTGATAGATGTTTAAGAATCTTCCTGTTGAGGATAGATTCAAAAACTTTAGATAAGCAGGAAATTAAAGCAATAGGACGGTAGTTTGAGGGATTAGAACGGTCACCCTTTTTAGGAACAGGTTGAATGTAGGCAAACTTCCAGCAAGAAGGAAAGGTAGATGTTGACAGACAGAGCTGAAAGAGTTTGACTAGGCAAGGTGCAAGCACGGAGGCACAGTTTCGGAGAACAATAGGAGGGACCCCATCAGGTCCATAAGCCTTCCGAGGGTTTAGGCCAGCGAGGGCATGAAAAACATCATTACGAAGAATTTTAATACCTTTATGCGCCTTAATGAACCTTTATGCGTCACCTCATGAATACTGACTGGATCATCTGTTTCTTCCTTTTTCCAGAACCCCGCGTGGCTGTAGTGCATCCCCTCTTATGCTGTTGTCCTGCTTGATATGCTGCGGTGGAGCTTCTATCGTCCTGGAAGAGCAAGGAAGGGCAGCACGATAAGCCTTTGTGTAACATGTCCTGCCTGTGTTTCAGCGGCAGCCATGGAGAGTCTAGTTTATAATTCCGAGATGCAGGGAAGGGAAGAAATAACGTCACATTTGTGTAGAGACGGGAGGGAAGAAGGGATGGAGGGAATAAATAGTTCAACAAACATATCTATTAGATTTTAGTTTCGTTGCATCAGATTGTCTAGGGTTACTCTAGTTAAATAGTTCTCGTCTTACTGTAATTTCCAGTCAAGAGTAATTCAACGCTTGATTTCAGCGTGGCGGTAAGAACTATAGAGGGAATGATGAAACTCGAAAAGGTAGAAGCCACGCTAAACTTTGGCATCTCAGCTGTACAGAGGCCAGGAGTTCATTTGTTATTTAATATCGATAAATTGCAATTTAATATCGATAAATTGCAATTTAATATCGATAAATTGCAATTTAATATCGATAAATGCAAAGTCCTTAGCGTAGGTAGAGGAAACCCACACAATAGGTACACATTAAACACCCAAACTCTGGTAGGTACAGGGTACGAGAAAGATTTAGGAGTTATAGTTAGCTCTGAACTCCGTCTAGGGAAACAATGCATAGAAGCCAGAAACAAGGCAAATAGGGTACTAGGATTCATTTTTAGGAGTGTTAAAAGTAGAAGGCCGGAAGTAATATTAAAGTTATACTTGGCGCTGGTCAGACCTCATCTAGACTACGCTGTGCAGTTCTGGTCCCCACATTACAGGAAAGATATAGGTCTATTAGAATCAGTACAGAGGAGAATGACTAAAAGGATACAGGGGATGAGGAGTATTCCTTACGAAGCGAGGTTGAAGCGGTTAAATTTACATTCTCTAGAGAGACGTAGGTTAAGAGGGGACCTGATAGAAGTCTTTAAGTGGTATAAGGGTTATAACAAGGGAGATGTAAGCAAAATTCTTAGGATCAGCAACCAGGGTAGAACAAGAAATAACGGGTTCAAGCTTGAAAAATTTAGGTTTAGGAAGGAGATAGGAAAAAATTGGTTCTCGAATAGAGTGGTAGATGAGTGGAACGGACTCAGTAATCATGTAGTTAGTGCTAGGACACTAGAGAGCTTTAAGAGAAGATTAGACAAGTTTATGGATGGGGATAACAGATGGAAATAGGTAGGAGTGTTTCATACAGGGACTGCCACGTGTAAGCCTGGTCGCTTCTTGCAGCTTCCCTTATTTCTTATGTTCTTATGTTCTTATTTGTGGTTAAGGTCAAAACTTGTGGTCTTTCATATTTTATAAAGGAACACTTTTCAATAAAGGGCCAGAAAGCCTCTGAACTTTCCATCTATCACATCCAGATCTACATCCACATCCTGCTTGGTATACAGGAATGATATTGGTCTTGGGAGGTGAGTAAAACTTAATAACACGTTCTCTTTACCAACTTTGCAGCTGTCATGTTAATCTGCGGCATCTGCACTGCGTCTTTCCATCTGTCCCCGTCTTCACTTCCTGCACTTGTCTCCACTTCATTATCATTCATCTTTTTCCTCGCGATCCTCGTCCTCCAGTTCTTCCTTTTACATCTATCTAATTTCACATTCCTACGTTTCCTGCTTCTCTTCTTCTTCTTCTCCTCCAATGGCAAAAGTTGTAACGAAAAACAACGTACGTAACTGCAATTGGTGCACCTTTGATTCTGCTTATCATATACTAAAACGACAATGACAGCAGCAGAAGCAGCAGCAACAACAACAACAATAATCCATTACAAGTTACCTAGCTGCCATGTCCATCATTCTAATCATCATCATTACGTTCATTAATTATCACTGAATTTCAAGACATACACCCACGTCCACACCCACAGACACACACATCCTTGGAGGCGAGCGAGCAGTGGAGCAGTGGTAGGTGGGAGACAGTAAAGAGGAAGTCTCATAAACATCCCAGAGCGTATTCAGAGTAATGTCCCAGTTAAGGTTGGAGTTTATGGCCAAGTTTTTGCACTTAGCGAGCGATGATCTGCACGTCAGCCCAAAGGGAACGAGAAGGTATGAGCTAATGAGTTGAAAGTGAGTAGTGGCGCGTGAGATCCACCTACTTAATGATGTGTGTGTGTGTGTGTGTGTGTGTGTGTCTGTGTGTGTGTGTGTATGCACTCTCTTCAAGCAACTCACGTCCTAGCGATCTTAGAGTTGCCCTTCATCTTCAAGGGCCAGGCAAGACACGTCCACACACTCAGCGCGAGGAGGATCAAACACTACCTTAAGAAATACCGTCCTCAGTGCTTTTCTTGGACCATAAAAGCTTCCTTTCCGCTCCTTCCCCCGTCAGGGTTACTCCACCTCTCCGCACCTCCACCACATCTCCGCGGGCGACAGTTCCCTTGATTACATTAGCCGCTTTCAACAGGTAATGAATGTGTTTGTGTCGCCAGAGGGATGTTGTGAGAATTACACTAAATCTGGAAGAAAAATTAAAGACGGTGAATTTACGAGAGTATATTATGTGGCAAATTCAAGTCTGCTGCGAGGCCAGTCATTGTCTAATATTTACTCAAGCCTAGAGACATCAGTTATGTAAGTTTTGCAAGTCAAACAAAACATATGATCATGATGATTGTGAAACTTGAGAATGAAGAATTGCAATCTCATCTGCATTTTACTCTCCAGCATTAGCATCAAGGCATTACTGGGGAGCTGCTGGGAGGAAGAGAATGAAGGTCACTAGGATATTGAAAATTCCTAAAGGTGGAAATGGAGAGAAAAAGCTTGAAAACTTCTGGTCTAGAGGAAGCAACAGAAAGACAAAGGTGGTTTTTATAGAGGCGTTGAATAGCAGAGACCTGAGTTGTAGGCTATGTAAGGATGGAGGCAGCTGGGATGGTGGTGGCCACGCGCCGCTAAACACTCAGCTTGTTATGTTTGATGGAATGATTAGGGAGGCTGCTAAAATGGTGTGCGTATGTGTGTGTGTGTGTCTGGGGAGTGGGGTGTAGTAAAAATTAATATCAAAATAAACTATGATAACAAACTTCCACTCATTAACGAAGCATATAATGTTAAAAGTTGGAGAAGGTTAAATTCATTCACCTGAGTGTGTGGGAGGATGTGTGTGTAAGAGTGTGTGTGCAGAGACAGACAGATAGACAGACAGACAGACAGAAACAGATACTCGTATAGATTTCGAGATAGGAGACAGTCAGGCCAATATGGATTACAAGCACGAACCATTTCCCGGCGACGTCCTTTTACACCAAAGTGAAACTAGATCGCGCAGCTCATGGCAATTTGGCTCCTCATATGTCCAATATATCCCGTCCTCGCTGCCAGACAGATATGGAAAGGACCCGGAGTGTGGAAGGCGGCTACCATTAAGGGAAAGGGAAAATTTGGGGGAACCTGAGATGCGACATTGCCTAGCTCGTCCATCTTCCTATGACCCGTGTGTAGATACCCAACATGGATATATATAGGTATCCAACACGGCCATGTGTGTAGGGCCACCTATAATGGCCATGGATGTAGGCACACAGTATGGTTATCTATGTAAGCGTCCAGTAAGGTTATGCACATCTATAACCATCCAAAAGAGGTCCATTGTTTTTGGCATCCAGTATGACTATGTCGTGTCTGAAGGTGAAGAATGGCCACAGTAACAATTATTAGTATCATAATCCAAATGGTTGGTAAAGCTCTTGTATAGTCGGAAAAGGCAATAAATCTTTCTGAATGCTAAGAAATTGGCTCGAAATTGCAAGATATGTATGAGCAGAGATAAAGAAATTATTTTAGTATTACTAATGAAATCAGAAGTCGTGTTTACAATCATAATTCATAACTGATGAACCTTCAAAACGCAAACTACGCGAGATGAATCAAATCAAGTCACATTCGGTTCGTTAGTCATAACATTGGCCAGGCGTGGGCGGCAAAGCACCTCAAGCAGCTTTGCAATGATGCTCAGCGATGCCCGCGTCACAAGTACAAAGTATATGCAGGAGTACTATCAAAACCATCGTTCTTTCCACAACCGCTGAAGTGAAACTAGAATCTTACATTCACTGACGTAGAAGAAACCTAATATTCCTCGCATAACTGAAGAAAACGGAGCCCTCCCTCCTTCCACTTGCCCGACCGAGATTTCACCCTCACAAGCGTCGCCAGGGGAAGAAGGGGGAGCCGAGACAAGAAAAGACACAAATGAGACGAACAAAGCAATGCGTTAGAAGAGAAAGGAAACAAGAAATATGCAAAATACAAGGAAGGGAGACACCAGTAAAGAACAGAGAATGAATGGCGGACTGACAAGAAAGGATTTCAATGAATGATGATCATCATCATCATTTCATGCCGCAAATTAACGACTGCGAACATCCCAGGGCTTATTTATTTTCAACGCTGATCACTCTATTATGTAAATGAAGAATTTGACACTAATTCATCGGATTAATTACTCGTTACTGATTAAGGCATTACCCATAACAGCTCGCCTGAGTTGTCACGCTATCAGATAACACCTACGCTCTGTATGTACGGGTGGTGCTGGTGGCGATATTGAGAGAGAGAGAGAGAGAGAGAGAGAGAGAGAGAGAGAGAGAGAGAGAGAGAGAGAGAGAGAGAGAGAGAGAGACAGCTAAAAAGAAAAGACAGAGACATACTGACTGAGAGACAAAACTGAATGCCTAACTAACCGACAGACAGACAAACAAGAAACACACACACACACACACACACACACACACACACACACACACACACACACACACACACACACACACACACACACACACACACAAGTGAAGTGGACGCGTCCGGATTTGCGCTGATGAGAACTTGAACTTCGTGCAACCGCGGCAGACTTCACCTTCCCCTCTCCTTTCCTTCCCCCCAGCCCCCCTCCCCTCTCTCTCTCTCTCTCTCTCTCTCTCTCTCTCTCTCTCTCTCTCTCTCTCTCTCTCTCTCTCTCTCTCTCTCTCTCTCTCTTTCCTGCTGGAGTTCCTCTTTCCCTCTTTTACTTTTCTTACTTTTCCTCAACTTTTCCTGCACCGTCCTTCACTTTTATATCTTTCTTTCGTGCGTTGCTAATTTTTTTTTTTCCTGTTTTGGGGGAAGAGAGAGAAAGAGTGTTAGAAGAGAAAAAGAAAGGCAAGGTGAAAGGAAATAGAAGAATAAACGTTAAAAAAAAAATCTTGGGGAAGGGAGGTCGAGTGAAGGGTTGGAAGAAGCGAAAAAGAGAAGAGCATACAAAGGAAGCAGCGAGAGGGTGAAAGAAACCTGGAAAGTGAGGAGAAGCTGCGGAATTGAGGTCAAGTGGGCTTTTATTCGATGGACTTTTTGGCATTAAGAGTGGTAAAGATGTTATTAATGGTGATAATAGGTCCAATCTTAGCGTCCCGTTCAACACTATCAATCATCCATCTTACTGTACATAGGGCACCGAATCAATCTCGAAGGCAAATATAGAAACACTGGGCTTACTCTCTTCTGTTCATGTGCTGTATTCTGACTGTGTATCAATTAAGTTTAACCTCTTATTACTAATCAGTCTTTCCCACAATCATCTGCATCTTTTAAAGGAGTTATTTTTCTTACTAGTCTCTTTAAATACATATTTCTTTAACTGTGTAACTTCCTAAAGATGAAATTAACCACATATTCTTTCTTCATATCTATACAAACGAGGTCATTACAGAGGTCTTAATGTTAGCAAAAGACACCGTTATCAGTTAAAAAGTTGAGGCACAAGGATTAGACTATATAACGCTAAAAACATCCTTTTAATTACCATTTTTGTGATCTTAAACTCATGAGGAGCGAGAAAATATCAAAAAGTTTAATTCAGGAATGGCGAGATGCATGTAATCCCCGCCCTAACCTACAGACCATTAGGAAAAGAGCGCCGCCTTTCCTTACTTGTTGCTGTGAATCTGGATCGAACTCACAACCTTTCAAACGACCTAGTGTGCTTGAGAATGCCGCACGTATGTTCATTTCTGCAGTGGACAAAGTTCAGCCAGTACAAGAGGAAAGAGGAAAGAAGAGAGAGAGAGAGAGAGAGAGAGAGAGAGAGAGAGAGAGAGAGAGAGAGAGAGAGAGAGAGAGAGAGAGAGAGAGAGAGAGAGGGGGGGGGGGCAAACATACAGAGTGAATGAATGAGTAAGTGGATGTCTGAATGAGTGAGTGAGTGGTACAATAAACCACAGCTCCTCAATGATGTAACTAAGACACTCCACACAGTTATATATAACGATCCTAAAATTACTACTTCATAAATTACAGAAAGTTATTTAAGATATTTAAAGTTTTCTATGCAAAGACCCATGAATCTGACCTTATTTTGATTCCCCCCATCTCTCTCTCTCTCTCTCTCTCTCTCTCTCTCTCTCTCTCTCTCTCTCTCTCTCTCTCTCTCTCTCTCTGCGGCAAACTGGATATACGTTTCAATATTTCAAAAATTACTTCAAAGGGAACGGAGTCTCGAGAATCTATGTATTTTGTTATGAATTTCACTCCGCTGAACGATTTTAATTCATCCCCTTTCCAGTTACCTGTGAGAGCTTCATAAATATGGTAACAGTTCATCTCCTCACTACTTTGTCACTAAGTTTAATATATGGTAAGTCCATTATAGTAGCTTCAGTATGGCTTGTTCTGGGTTTTCGTCAAATACAAATGGAAAAATGAAAAAAAGAACGGTGATTATCAGTAAATTGTTCGAAACTTGCATCACTCAGTTGCTATACGAGTGAAATGTGCATTTTTATTATCATGGGTAGTGAAAACTCTTGTATGATGCACAGTACTGCAAACGCCCACCGGTATTCATCACCCATTTGTTATCTAGTTGTCAAGTATTAAAATTCGATCACTATTATCCTAAGTATCATTATTAACTGTTACTTCAGTGTCTACATCACTGACACCCAGCAGCCCATTCCACTGAGAGACGAGCACGATCTCTCCACACAGTCACCAGAGGCGGTCCTGTACTGCTGGCAACACTCATAGGGAGGAACATGGAACCTCTGGCTTTTGCGACACTAATGCTGTTATCGTGACGGCCTTTCCACTAATAATGTGTTTTAGAGTTGCTACATAAACAACAACAGTGGCTACATCATCAAAAACAATAACTGCAATAATTGTTCTATTACACTACGTAATTATGTTCACGAATTTATTTATCTATTTATTTTTATTCTAGATCTCGCGCGTTTATCATATTCGACGTGAGACACATATGCTCTCTCTCTCTCTCTCTCTCTCTCTCTCTCTCTCTCTCTCTCTCTCTCTCTCTCTCTCTCTCTCTCTCTCTAATAGATAAAGCAGTAAATTTCAACATACTTACTCTCCCACAAGGTAATGAGATCATTGGTCTTGTTTCTACATAATATTTGTAACTTTTATTTATTTATTTATATATTTATTTATTTTTTCTAAGGATGATGGAGTAGGAATTAGATTTTTTTATCCAGTATATTTTTGTAGCACGTCCATCTTCGTTCACACACGCAAGAAAAACCACACCATACCCAGCACAGCACGGGGGGTGACGGGAGCGGACTGAGTATTACGTAACCAGAGGCACTCACAACCTCAGATTTCCGGAGAGACATGTGCAACCCTCATCCTCTACTGTCCTGCACCCGTTCCCCTCACAATCCCAGACAGCCATTCCAGTAGTCACACTTGTCTGCATAAACACAATGAACCCCAGACATGGACTGAGCTCACTGAGGCTCTTCGACCATTTGGGTGATAAAAAGCAAGACGATGCAGCAGTCCCTAATGCCCTGCCTGGCCCACCGTGAGGCAGGGGAGCGTGGGCTGCTGAGAGGTGAATGGCATCAGCAGGGCCTTGACGCGAGGGACGGGAGGGAAAAGTGATACATGCTGGCGTGTGGGGTAATAAGGGAAACGTGTGCCAGTTTTATGGGACAAGTCGCTGCGGTAACGCCTCGGAAAGGTCTCCACGATGACTGATGTTTGTGCTTTCTTCTTTTGATTTTTTTTTGTTTTGTCCTTGACCTTCACAAGATGAGACAACCTCCACGCACACACATACTTTTTTTATTGCAAAATGTCAACATACGCATCAACAAGTCAGCTGTGCGCATTGATTACTAACCTGTCACACTCGCCTCCACTGTCCTCAGCTCTCTCCTTTAACATTAAATTCTCTATAAATAACCTATCAACTGTCAGGACTTTTAAGGGACTGTCAGCAGATCAGACGGTTGATGATTAAACGAAAACGTAATAGGAGTGAGAGAGGCAAACTATTAAACTGTTAGACACGACTGTATCAAGTGTTTGGTATCATGAACATGCCTGACTGGTTCTTACAAATCTGACTTCAGCATACGAGCATTCGCCAGCCGTCCTTTCCCTACCCTTTCTACACCCTGCTCTCAACTCCAGAGCATCCCTAAATCACATCATTACTCCCTCCCTGCTTCCGTTTTCTCTAGCAAATTTACGTATACCAGCCAAAGACACAGGTGATGGGACTATAATATGGATGGAATGATACCTGAGGATTGAATGAATCAGCTTAAGTTACGGAGGAGGAAAATAATCTTAAGTTGCGAAGAGGCAGTCGCTCCTGTCCCGCTTGACTTGCCAGCGAGAACGACCAGAGGACGAAACACCACCAGGGGATATGGGATCTCTGCTTCGTCTAGATGTGTTTGTTCCTTCTTTCCGGAGTCTTTTCATGTTCTGTACACTCTTTTTTTCTAATTAATTTCTTCCTCGTGGTTGTTGTTGTTGTTGTAGTTGTTATTGTTGTTGTTTCCTTGTCATTGTCCTCCTTTTCCTTCTCCTCCTCCTCACCCTTCCTCCTCCTTCAATTCCTACTCCTCTTCTTTCGTATTCGTCTTCTTCGTTTTCTCCACCTCTTCCTTCTCCTGTTTCAAATCCTCGCGGGCCGTCCCTACCGCGTGGTGCCACTTAGTAAATTAAGTTTTCAGATCCTTAATCCATTTACTTTCTTGAAATATTTGCGTACCCTGCAACCAGAGGAGAAAAATATATTCGAGTCAAGAAAGTCAACCCGCTTCTGTTCGTCTCAAGAGGAAAATAAGTCATACAGTTTCCTGACGAGTGTTTCGATCCAATAAGAACGACCAGCACGCAGGGCAAGAGAGAGAGAGAGAGAGAGAGAGAGAGAGAGAGACCGGGTTTAATTTCTTGCAGTGGTGGGAATGGCCTTTTGTTTTCGTTATTGATGTTGTTGCTCCTGAAATTTCTTCACAGACGCTCTGATATTAATGAATCTTCGCTATGAAGCAGCGTGTAGTAAACTTGAGCAAAGGAAATCCTTATAATTATAGTGTACAAGTACGATATTTTTCCCTTCTTAATCACTTGGACCCAGCCATAAACTCCTGTTCATCCAATCATCCTTGTGACAACGCATCTTGTAAGTCTGGCAAGCGCTGGTTAACCCTCTTGCCTTCCCTTCCAAAAGATGATAATCTAGTTCCACTTACTCTTCTTTTGTAGCAGTATTAATATTGCAACGCTCAAAAATTCAGAGTCTCCCCTCGTGTATGCATTAAAAACAAGTTAATCTGCCATGAAACACCATTCCTGCGTCTCTTAAAATATCCACTAATGCATCACCCTCTGCTGCTGCCTTGTTGCAGGACTTTAAAGGCGCAGACTGCATTATGCTGTTACTTATTTCCTTGTGGTTATTTACTGACACACTAGTTAGTCTTATTTTAGGAGAATATAATAATCTGTGATGTTATTTATAACTTTTCGCGATTATACTCATGCATAAATATCTAAAATAATAACTGTCCCTCTGCAGATATTATTTCTTTATCTCTTTATGTCTCTTCATCTCAAATTTGGTTTCAAGCTCATTTATTACTCTTGTAGTCGATAGATATTCTTGGTTAAAATCTAACGGTGGTGGAGTTCCATGTTTTGTTCAGCCACTTTCTAATATATATATATATATATATATATATATATATATATATATATATATATATATATATATATATATATATATATATATATATATATATATATATATATATATATATATATATATATATATATATATATATATATATATATATATATATATATATATATATATATATATATATATATATATATATATATATATATATATATATATATATATATATATATATATATATATATATATATATATATATATATATATATATATATATATATATATATATATTAATAAAAAAAACATGGAGACTTTGATTACAGCAGTGCAAAATTTGTGCACCAGCATGTTCTGATTAAATAAACGATAACTTGGGGCGTATCTTTCAGGGAAATCCAAGTTTGATCCTCGATAATACCTCATTTATTCCCCTGGACCCTCACCTGCCATTTCTTTGAAGGAACCACATCACCAAAACCCTAATAAAAAAAGAAACAGTAGTAAGAAATTACGTCATGTTTAGCAGAGAAGCACAAACTGAATTTTCAATATCACCTTACTAATCCCATTACGGCCACACCCCCCACTGCTTTGAATAGTGTAGCGTGTCGCCGAAACAATGTTACAAAAACTATTGTGGAGCGCGTCCTTACCATAATCAGCTTTTTCCCTCTCAAAGGATCGCTCACGTTAGGGGAAATTTCAATAATGCTTGCCTCGACGTTGTTTTCCTGCCCAGAGTTGCTAGGCGGGGATCAAAGCGGCCAGGCTCCTTCGGCCGCGTGCCGCTATCACAGGAGAGGGCGGCGTGGCGAAGGGCTTGCCGAGAATGAAGGCTGGGTAGGATGGCAGTCTGAAGAGAGAAAGGGGAGTAATCATCAAAGACTGCATTGATAATTGTAACACATCATCATCGAATGTGGTAAGGACAGAATATGAAAGTGATCATTCTTGGGACGATTTTGTTTTTTCAATACTCCGATATCAGAAGTATATAAGTTGCCACAAAGGAAGTCACAGTCTACGTGGTAACTTTTATATCTTTGAGCGGAACAGAAGTTAACACAGCCACATTTATCTTCTCCTACAGTCAATATTGCTGTAGCGTGTGCGTTTATATAGGAACTAAAGAGACAGCACACGTTGTCTAACATTATACAACACCCTGCCTCGACCTTCTGCCGGAGGGAGTGTGTAATGGGAGGTGAGCTGCACCGTCCAGTATCCACAATTGGATAATGCAACTTCCGCTCAATTCGATCTGAGTTACATAAAAATTCGCTCCCTATATTGTACACGTTAGTGCAGATTAGTCACCTCTCCTGCCCTTCACTCTACTTTAGGGCTCGCACTAAGAACATAAAAAAATGAGGGGAGCTACAAGAAGCCATCAAGGCCTACACGTGGCAGTCCCTGTACGAAATAAACTTGTATATTTCCACCCAATCCCCATCCATAAATTTGTTTAATCTTTCAAAGCTCCTTAATGACTTGGCACTAACAATCTGATTAATGAAACCTTTCCATTCATCTGCCACTCTATTTGAGAACACCTGAATGTTATTTTGCAACCTCCTTCGGTATCATAAATTTCCTGGGAGATGCTTCTAATCTCTTTGCTGGTGAACTATAACAGCGGTGCTACATTTGGCAAGGCTGCAATTGCAGAGAAGTGGGAACAAATACAATTTCTGCCGTAATCTATTTGTGGTCAGTCTTTTTTTCCGAAAATGCACTTTTCAGCTGCCAGTTCATTTTTCTGCGTCACGGAGTAAGTCAGTTGGTCAATAAATCAGTCAGTCAGTGTGTGTGTGTGTGTGTGTGTGTGTGTGTGTGTGTGTGTGTGTGTGTGTGTGTGTGTGTGTGTGTGTGTGTGTGTGTGTGTGTGTGTGTGTGTGTGTGTGTGTGTGTGTGTGTGTCTGTCTGTCTGTCTGTCTGTCTGTCTGTCTGTCTGTCTGTCTGTTTCAATAGCACGCGGTCCTCTTCCCGCCACAAAACGAACAGATTAGAGCGACAACATTTTTCATCACGTTTTTCAGCACTTCCTGAGGAGAGGAAAAGTATGCCTTTCTTTTGTCCACCTTGTTCCTATTAGTGTCTACAGAAACTAAAAGACAGGTCAGCAGAACATAGTAACACACGGGAGCGGTGAATTTTGACGGCATGGTTTCTGTCCTGTGTGTACTCAGCAAAACTATAATTAGTATAACTTTCGAGGTCGGTTTGGAAGTAATTTCCTAATCCACTGCAAAAATTAATCATATTTCTACAAGGCTTCTCTTAAATTCATAACATTATTAAACCTTCTAAGGCAATATTCTGCAGAAGAGGAAAATATAGTACAATAATGCCACATATTTTTCGACTTGCCAAAGACCCGCCACAGGGATTAATGCCTGCCACAGCGCAGGAACCAGCAGTCACCCCTTGTGGGCGGCAACACAGAAACGCCCGGTGGAGCTGAAAATGTAAAGACTCGTTACGTTCATGTTGTGCTTCCGACGTGGCAAATATGAGGACAGTGCTCCTCACCCCGCTGACGAAAAGTCCCGCCCTCCTTTCTAAAAATTAACGAAGGGGAAGGGAAAAAACTCCCCTGTTGTTGCATATGTGTTGAAGCACAAAGGGAGTTGCACATTTCGGAAAATATATACAGAATAATGGCTTTTTCTTCTTGAGCTGACGATAAACAGGTCAAACATGTGGGAGATGAAACACACAATTTATTACATTAACACTCTTGCATTCAGCATCGTTTGGGCCACTTTCATCCGCAACATATAAAAGACAGACGGACCTTCGACTTTTGACAAGATATTTATAAGCCGATCTGTCTGCAGTGACAGGTAGTTTACTGGTGAGAGCACACAAGCGTGAACAGCATATAACAGATAAAAATATTTATGATAAAGAGATTAATGTCTAAAATAATCTACAAAATATCCGGTGGAAATATCAGTAAGAAAAAGAAAGTAATGTTTGTTGAATGTTACATAAGAACAATCATGAAAAATTACGTTTTCAATAATTAATTCTTTGACATTAAAACTTTGATGTGACATGACTGATGCAAGTGATCCTCTGAACGTCATAAAACTACCTTCTTTCAAATAAAAATAGCAAGACAGGTGTTCTAATAATATATTTTGTCGTCATAAAAAAAAAGTAAATACAACAATTTGGCAAAGGCGTTAGATCATCTGCTGTTGTCACATTACTGCTGAAACCTAATACGAGTGAATCCAGATTCAGTATGTCAAAGGTAATCAGCCGTGACAAAAAGGTAATCAGCCGTGACAAAAAGGTAATCAGCTCGATTACAGGCATAAACTCGCCTCAATAACCTTAATGTTTTTAGCAATGAGTTGTTCTATGGTGCGTGAAAGAGAAAAACTGCATGATCGAAGACTGCTATGAAATTGGTTTCAAAGCTTATTTATTTATTTTTATAAGGTGTGAGGAACATATTTCAGTCTCTATTTTAGTAGCGTGACGTAGAAGTGCACAAGAAACAAGTGATCAGACATCCTCGGGACACTGAATGTTTCAAGGATCGCCCCAAAAAATGTCAGAGTATTTCAAAAGTATTTCAGAGCGACCCTCTTATCTCTCACCTTCATGTCGCCCTTGTCACGTATCACAAACGGAAGGTCAAGGGCGCTGTTTCGGACACGTGATATACTTAAATGGGGCTTCCTTCCTTTAGACTGTTATCATCGAGTGAGTGACAAATAAACTAGACGATCTTTTACTACTACTACTACTACTACTACTACTACTATTGCTACACTACTCCTACTACTTCTACTACTACTATTACTACCACTACTACTACTACTACTCTATCTCTTTGCGTGCGTGTGTGTGTGTGTGTGTGTGTCTCGTCCTCGTTTCCTTCCCTAAATTCGCACAACAAAACTTCACACAAGACAGCCTCAACTTATCTCCTCCACTTCCTCATTCCCTCCTGCCTTCCCCCTCCCTTCTCTCCAGTTTTCTCCTCTTTACCACCTTACTTGCCTTCTAATTTTCCACGCAAACACGAAAAAATCTGTGCACGGCGAGCGAAGAAGGGGGAATGGGGAGGGAGAAGGATGAGGTTATTGGGAGGAAGGGAGGGGGAAGAGATAACGGAGAGAAGGGAAGAGAGATTCCATTATTGCAAGTTTACTGAAATCTTAACTTTTACTTCATGGTATTTCCGGAAGGACGTGTATGTTAGGATCTTCTAAAAAGTACAAATATTATTGGTACCCAAGGCAAAAATGAAATCATTTCCAATTTCTTCAAATGCGTTGGTGAAATCTTTCTTTCCATCTATCTTTCCTCTTTGCAAGAACGCTGCCTTAGATGTATCGTGACAGCATGGTATGTATATCACCTTTCGATTTTCCTGAATCATCTCACCATATACATATACGACAACAGTGTGTTGGGCACGTAGGCAACGCCTACACCAGCGCGTGTGTGCAATACACCAACACCCACACAACGAGTAAGTTTTTCCTTCAAGCCACTCATAAAAAGATGAGAAAACTCTTACACGTCAGGCCGTGAAAAGATTTTCTTCACTCTTCAGTGAAACTTACTCGCTTCCTTTCCCTTCCTTTCCTTCTTTTCTCTCATACTTGCTTTCTTGTCCTCCTGAACAAGAAAAATTTCCTCCCTTTACATATTTCCCAAGTCCCTCCCCGATCCCTCCCATGCTGGCGTCTCTCATCACTGCAGAATGATAAACAGTCGATCATTTGTCGTCAACGAAACCATTTGCAACTGTCTGACCCTAACTGGAAGCCATGAGTTGTAAGGTGGTAGTGGTGGTGGTGGTAGTGGTGATGAAGGAGGAGGAGGGAAAGAAAAAAAGAAAGAAAAATTAGACAAGGGACTAGCAGGTAAGAAAAGCCCCTCTGGCCCGTAATGAGGTTATCTGTTTTAGCATTCCACGGTGTCTTTTAGTACCAGCAAAAAAGCAAACTCCCTCCCACCAGGCATTCCACCCTGACACACTGATGGCTGGAGGAAAAATCAGTTAGAAAGACACGTCCCGAAATCTTTACATGACGTGAAGAGAGTTCTGATGCGTTCTGGATGAAAAGATTTACGTCCAGTACTTCTTATTAGGCTCCCTTCATACCAGCATTCATTTATTAAGAATATTTCATACAGGGACTGTCACGTGTAAGCTTGGTGGCTTCTTGCAGCTTCCCTTATTTCTTATGTTCTTATGTATATTTATCTTTTAGCTTGGAAAGACCGTACGGAATAGAAATCAGTCAAGTTTGATGCGGCTGTTCAGGTCCCCATGTTGTCAGATTTTCGTCCGGAAGAGATTCATCCTCCTCATACATTTCCCTCTGTCACCAAGCACCATAAAAAACTGCAAGAGTCCACAGGTCACTTGAGACACGATTTTTTTTTTTTTTTTTTCCGCGCGGTGTGGCAGCAGTCTGGCAGTTTGACATGGTGCAGTTATTCTTTTTCCAATCTTTTATCCATTTTCTCACATTTTATGACAGAAGGCATTTATAAATAAATAAATAAATAAATAAATAATATATATATATATATATATATATATATATATATATATATATATATATATATATATATATATATATATATATATATATATATATATATATATATATATATATATATATATATATATATATATATATATATATATATATATATATATATATATATATATATATATATATATATATATATATATATATATACAATCAAAGTAACAGCTCCAGTAAGAGGAACATGATTTCATAACTGTATTGTCACTTTGGCATTAACTTTTTCATTTCGCTCACAATTTTTCGAATGTAATATTCGACATACGAAAATAACTGAAAATCTTCTTGAGTGGCTGCAGGTCTGAAAAGCTGCTTCAACAAGCCTGACGCATTGGGTGGACTCAACATTCACACCGTCTTTTCCTAACACCCTATTTATTTTGAACACAAAAATCTCTTTACGTGACGTCTTTCCACGTCAAGGACACGCAGGAGAACTGAGGGGCGGTATGAGCAAGAAGCGAGTCATGAGGCCTGTGCCACGATTACCATTCCTAAAAGAAAAGGGAGAGCGAAAGAGAAAGCAAGGAAGGCTATACAGGAACATATATATGGTAAACAAACCCAAATGGCAGGAAACAAGAGGTCGGCACCCTAATGACGAAGCTGCTTGGAAGGACCGCTTTGTTCCACAAATATTCATTGCTGCTTTGAGGGTAGGACGGAGAGGCGAGCAGGAGGAACAGGAGGAGAAGAGGGCTGAGGAGGAGGAGGAGGAGGAGGAGGAGGAGGAGGAGGAGGAGGAGGAGGAGGAGGAGGAGGAGAGAATTACGGAGGATTACAATGGATAGCCAAACAGCAACAGACCTTTAGGTCCTTGCAAGGCTGTTTGGGAGGAGGAGGAGGAGGAGGAGGAGGAGGAGGATTACATTGGATGACTAAACACCAACATACAAAAGCTTCAGTTCATTTTAGGCCTGCTTGGGAACTAATTATGATTAACTACTCTGTACTTGATAAAGAGATAAGATAGCACAGGTGAGAAGGAGAAGGAGGAGGAGGAGGAGGAGGAGGAGGAGGAGGACTAGAACGCGATGGTCTGATGACGAAAACGACGACGACAAGACCAAGAAGACCAAACAAGCAAGACAAGGCACGAAATTAAGAGCAAATGCCAGAATGCACCAAGGCGGGGAGAGAGAGATCTAAAGGCCTCGGCGCCGGTTCATGCTGGCTGCCCGCCTGACGGATCGCTACCAGAGACCCACGGAGCAACCCGACACGGAACATTGATCAAGGTTACAGGGGAGTGCTGAAGGGACCCCTTGTGTGTAAATTACCAAGCCTTCATAGCCTCCAAGACCCGGGGTGACAAACAGCGACCCTCTGGCATATGCACATCACATCCATCTATGTTTGGTGCTTCTGAATTGCCTGTATCGGAGAGAGAGAGAGAGAGAGAGAGAGAGAGAGAGAGAGAGAGAGAGAGAGAGAGAGAGAGAGAGAGAGGAGAGAGAACTTTCATCTATAGTTTTTTTAAATATTCACGTAGTTTCTGAATTAACCACCTTTCACGTCATTCCTTCAACAATCAATGCAAAATACAGCAAGACTGCCACGCGAAATACTTTGTTACGTACGTACCAACACTGCAGCAAAATGTATTCCCCATAAAATAAGAAAGAGCAGAATGCATTTTTACGCGTATTTTTCCGTAGGTTATTTAATTAGTTTCCCATTTTCTCTGGATGCTAAGCCGCTTATGCAGAAAAGTAAAGTTGCATGTGTCTATTTATTTATCTAGCTATAAATTAGTGTCTGTGCATTTATGAACGTATGCATCTATCTATCTATCTATCTATCTATCTATCTATCTATCTATCCATCTATCAACTTATCTAAGCAAATTTATAAGCCAAATCTTGGTAAATTAGTCAAGTAAATCAGTCACTCAGTAGTCAGTCAGCCAATCAAAATAAGCTGAACTGCCTTTGAGTAAGCGTTAGTTATTTTATCAGTATCAGTCAGCCAGCTAGCCAGACAGTCAACCAGTTAGACGGCAAGTGAATCAGTTAATCAGTTAATTAGTCTACCTTATACATTGTTGACAGACAATTATTTGACCCATTGCACTTTGAAGTGTCTTGGCACCTGATCTTGTGGTCTGGTCTGGCATCATTAGTCCCCCTGAGATGCTGCTGGGAATCTGCTGGCCTGGCTCTTCTGTCCTTGGGTATGATTGGCTTCTCTCGAGTGTACCCTGGACGTGTGTGTGTGTGTGTGTGTGTGTGTGTGTGTGTGTGTCAGGGGTCGTTTGAGTCGATCAGGAACAAGAATTGAGCAAGGGACGGTGCGTGTTTGTCTGTGTGTGTGTTTGTCTGTGTGTTTGCCTGTGGGTGTGTGAGTAATTTCCTTCTGTTTCCTTACTACGCAACTACATAACGTCCAGAAGTTTTTATTTTAGTCGGTGTAGTTTAGCTTATCACAAACACCTCCTGAGGGACAAAATGATCTGCTGGTGGTCATTCTTTCTTTCTGAGGTATTAAAAGTTGTACATAAATGAGGGAGAAAGAGAGAGGTAAAAGAGAGAAAGGAATAGAGCAAAGAGGGAGAGCAAAGAGGGAGAGCAAGCAGGTAACAATAAACGTAAGGAAAAAGAGAGAGAGAGAGAGAGAGAGAGAGAGAGAGAGAGAGAGAGAGAGAGAGAGAGAGAGAGAGAGAGAGAGAGAGAGAGAGAGAGAGAGAGAGAGAGAGAGAGAGAGAGAGAAGGAAAGAAATAAACCAATAGGGTAAAGAAAGGGAAATTGAGGAAGTGTAAAATATGAGCGAAAAAAAAAATAGTAGAAAGAAGAAAACTGTGAAAGTGGACGTAATAAGAATTCAGAAGATAAAAAGAATGGAAAAAAAAGAAGGAAGGAGAGAAAAGCAAATAGAAATTTCAAACGGATGGGAGAAGAAGGTCATAGGTAATTCTCTCTCTCTCTCTCTCTCTCTCTCTCTCTCTCTCTCTCTCTCTCTCTCTCTCTCTCTCTCTCTCTCTCTGTTTCTCCCCTCATGAAAGAGACAAAAAAGAGAGTCAGAGGGACAATTTATTATGGAATTCTAACGTGGCCACTGAGAAGCGAGGCCTTCAATCCAAACAGTTGCAAGTGGTGTGAGGAACGACCAAGGTACTCCTGTAAACAAGCACACTCATGATGAACGTGAAGATGAAAATGAAGGTGATGGGGAGGACGGTGGTGGTGGTGGTGGTGGTGAAAAGAAAATGGGAGAAAATAATTAAAATCCAAGTCACTCAGCAGACATATAAACATTCACCTGCTTGCTGTACAGGTAAAAGAAGCAGGTGGCGGCAGGTGTGTTTCGCCCTGCCGCACAGGTGAAGGGTGACGGAAAACAACTCCATGAAAATAAATGACCGGTATGCAATGAATACATGAATATCTAATGAATAAAACAAAAACGTAAAATTCACTTTAAACTAAAACAAAAGGTAAACGTAGTGAAGTAAGTTTATTATGCTGAAAGTATTGTGCCGCGTACCTTGATTTAAAGCGACCCTCTCCGCCTCGGTCTTGGGGCGCCCCTAGGGAAAGCTCAGGCTACCTTGTTTTCCAAGAGGGGAAGAGTGTTTTTATCCCGTTAACGAGCCGCTCCGCCTCTGCCTCTCCTCGGACAGCCCGGGCTCCGGGTCCCGTCGAGACAGATTAGGAAAAGGAATTTTGTCCCTTTGCTCATCCAGCAAACGGACGCTACTTTACCAACATTATTCTGGTTCTGGTGGTGTCACGTAGAATTCAGTTTAGTTAATCAACCAAGATAAGCGACTTGTACATCAGATGGCAGAAAAAAATTATTATGGATGATAAATTTAGTTCACAACATATGGACTTTTACTATAAGAGAAGAAAACTGAAGACTAACTCATTCTTGAGCGAGGCGCGGCATGAGTACCCGCCTGTTCGGTGAGGCGTGGAGGAGCTGTGTTGGAATGGTGGGAGGGAGCCTGGGGACATAGGTGCGTTCATTTTGGGAAACGTGAAATGTGATTATCCCCATCAGTGCCCACTTGACGGCCAGAGGCAGCTACTGAAGAAGAATAATTCCCTGATCTTCAGCACAAAACTAATTAGCTAGGAACACGGTAATGAGGCCTGGATGAGTGGGGGAGACTGAATGAGGACGCGAGGGTGAGGGAAGCCGGCGACCTAACGGCTCCCCTGTGTGTACTTTTTGTTATCTAATTAAACAGTTTTTATATTTACACAAGAGATGACATGGCTTGACGACGGGGACAAAAGCCAACTTCGCACATACACACACACGCGTACAAGTACTTACACATCAATATAGTTGATGTTATACATTCTTTAAGTTTCCTAGAAGCAGAGTTCGCAATGCCTAATCAAGACACTCACTGTTATTTCTGGCTTTCTGAGAGACAGGCAGGTGGAATCATTCATCTCATATCACGCCACCAAATGACGACTCACGGATCCATCAAGGTGTGTTTGCACGATCCATTGTTTACTGGTTCACTCCCTCCTGGCGGACAGTTGAGCGTTGCTAACAACATAAGCGAGGCCATCTTCAGAGAGCAAGGAACAATGGGAATTCCTGTCCTTGTAGCTTCACAGATTAGACTGAACAAACTTTGTACCAGAGACATTCAAGCTTTGTCATAATCTTCTCCCTCTTCCATAGCCCATAGTGAGCACAACCTGTAAAGCTTCAGGCGTTCCTGCTGCCTCGTCGCCGTCAGTAGAGCCAATCACACCATCGGTACTTACTGGCAACGTGTAATTCAAAATCGAACAGACTGCACAAATATATTAGTCTTGGACATAAGATACAATCGCTGTCAGAAGACTAGTAACTCTCTGCACTCAAGGCCACTGTGTTCTATGTTTCCCCTCAATACCAAGCTCTCACATCTGATTGTCTCCATACCAAACCTGATAATTGCTGGAAACTTAGCAGATCAGGGGGACTTGAGACTGAGGGAAAGCTCTTAACACAGGAAATGAACGTGGTATCTTCCGACTTTTGACTTTGACTGCAGAACCTCATGAATTTGAAACATCATGGACTTGAAAATCAGAGACGGACTAAACATGCACTGAATTATATACGTAAGCTTTCAGTCTCACATGCTCTCGCTTCCCGCTCTTACAGTTTCCCGTAAGAGCTCTTCCTTTATACCCTCTTAGTCATCCACTCGGATTCTTCCTTACCCTGATGTATATCCATTTGTGTCATAAATACAAGAACATATACGATAACCCTCATGGTCTTTAGTTGCAGGTCTCTAAAATACGGAAATACATAGAACCAGCGTATTACTTCACTTGGAAAATTAGACACTACGTCAGGTGGCTCCAATTCCCCGATTTTTTATTTTTTTTTAATCATTACGTTTAAGCTGCGGTAATCGGCCTGTTTGTGTATGTGTGGGGAACATAATGGAGGGAAGCTCGCCTCGCCTTCCCTCCCCTCGCTGTCCATTCATTTCCTCTGATTGCAGAATGTTTTTTCGTCAAGTGTTTTCGTCCAGCCATTCAACTCTTTCTGCTATTACGAGATTATCCCACTAACTTTTTGCCTCTCTCTCTCTCTCTCTCTCTCTCTCTCTCTCTCTCTCTCTCTCTCTCTCTCTCTCTCTCTCTCTCTCTCTCTCTCTCTCTCTCTCTCTCTCTCTCTCTCTCTCTCTCTCTCTCTCTCTCTTTCTAAGACCTGCTGCTGTTCCTCCTCCTCCTCCTCCTCCTCCTCCTCCTCCTCCTCCTCCTCCTCCTCCTCCTCCTCCCCCTTATTTATTGCTTGCAGGGGCTTTAATGGATACAGGGCTGGACTTGTGTTGAAGAGACAGGAGCCGCCTTGATGTTCTGAAACAAGTACAGGAAGAACATGACATGGATGAGAGAGAGAGAGAGAGAGAGAGAGAGAGAGAGAGAGAGAGAGAGAGAGAGAGAGAGAGAGAGAGAGAGAGAGAGAGAGAGAGAGAGAGAAACACGTCTTTACGATCTTATAGACAAATGCTGTGTGATGAACGGTACACAAGATAAAAAAGCTCAAAGACTCCTGCTGGATTTCTTTAGGGAAGCGACAATTTAGCGGATCTTTAAAACGTTTTATAGACTCCTTCCTATCCCCTGTCTCCTCCCCCTCCTACCTCCGCATCTCCGTTCATTCGTCCTCCTCTTCTCTACGCTAATAAGTTCTATTCGCTGGAAGATGAAGATACGTAATAAATAATAAATTGTAATAAATAAAGGGCTTACCTTCGTGACTCCGTTCATTCGTCCTTCTCTTTTTTTCTTCTATGCGCTGGAAGAAGATACGTAAATAAAGGGCATATTATCACAGGTAGGTGAAGCAGCACTTAACTGTATTTTTTTTGTTACAACTGAGTCGTATCGTTGCTTATCCAAAACAAATTAGCAGAGGAAGGAGTGTGTTGAAACGAGTTATCAGTATGGAGTTTGTTTTCATGCAGACTAGAGGTGGTTATGAATTCAACAGGCAAAGAATAATGAGAATTTGAATTATAACACCATCTTATATTTTTAGGCGTGTTCACAGTAAACATGACGTATCTTCAGTGATCACGTCGTTTATTTCATGTTGGAGGTCAAGATTCCTCAAGAGCGTTCCCTGTGTCTAGTAACTTAGTTCCTTTTCATGGTTTGTTATAGGCTTAGTGCAGTTTAACATCAGTCTTCCTTTTATTTCTTTTATTTATTTATTTATTTTTTTTTTTTAAGCTGTTAAGTTTCGTCAAAATAATTCCTCGCACCAAATGTTTTTTAATCCTGAAATTTTCCATCTATTTTTTCTTTTAATCTTCCTGTCGTAAAAACACTTCCAGAACTTTTCCTCATAACAAATATCGCGTGTTTATCTCACTTTCGTTTTCCAGCTGTTGCCCTTGTGGTGGCAAAGAGAGCGCTGACTTGATTTATTTTACTCTTCCTCCTCCTCCTTTTCCTCCTCTGGGCCGCGTTTCCTCATTCTTTCCCTCCTTGACGCAATTTTCCTTCATCTTTCCACAAACCCCTTCTGTTATTCCTCCTTTCCTTCTTCCTTTTCTTCCTCTCGTTTCCTTTCTCTTCCTGGAAAGCTTTCATCTCTTCTTTCATCTTTCACCTTTTTACGTTGTTCTTCACCCTTTCCCACTCCTCTGTGTTGTTCCCCCTTCCCTTCCTTCTTCATTTCCTATATGCTGTCTCTTCTATCCTTCCTATTCCTGGAACGCTTTCACCCTTCTTTGTTTCCCTCATCTTTCACCTTTTCTATGCTATTTTTTCACTCCTTTCACTCCTTCCCCTTCAGCTACTCCTCCTTCAATCCCTCAAATGCCAAGACACCATGGTCGATAATGGTCAGGAGCATTAATTACAAACTCGTCGAAAAAATCCCTCTTCATGATGGCTGCTAAAGAAGACATCATCATGCGGCAAGGGGCTGAAGCGTGGGATGACGGTGGAAGGGAGGGAAGGGACTAAAATGAAGGACGGTGGTGGTGGTGGTGGTTGGTGGTGGTGGTGGTGGTGGTGGTGGTGGTGGTGGTGGTGTGGGAGGAACTAAGGTGCTGGTGGAAGGTAAAGTATCAATGAAGTGAGGGACATAAGGGGGGCAAGAAAGGGTTAAGAAGAAGAATGTGGTATTTCAGTAGTGAAGAGTGGAAACTGTAAAGTGTTCCTCCTCCTCCTTCTCAACCACTTCTCCTCCTCCTCCTCCTCCTCCTCCTTCTCCCCCGCTCCCTTCTCATCGTTCTTCGCTTCCTCGTCATCATCATTCTCCTCCTCCTTTCTGTTTCCTCTTACAAAAATTCTTGACAAGCTGGAGATTCCCTTCCAAACTTTCTACGTTGTATCTATTTTGACAAAAAAGGAGCAACACTGCAGCTAAGTCAGCGGTGTTTGGACGTGGCCTGAGCAGCGCCTCTTAACCTCCCGACGCTAAGGATGCTGGGTAACTATACGTACTCTGTATGAGATATGAGCGGCGCTAGGCTGAGTCAAGGCATCCATCCCTCCATCACTATTTAGATGCGACCCACCGTGAACCATGAGATACATGCCCACTACGTCACTGAGTTTGCGCAGGAAGGTGGAGGAGTCATTGATGAAGCAGTGCGGAGATTCTACTTGTCCTTAACTTTACTTTGGCTGTATTTACACAAAGGAAGAACAAAGAGCATCAGACTTGTTGGCTTTTGCGCAGTTGTTTGTAATATCACGTTAGAGAAAGAAAAGTTAGGATCTTGTAGCTAAAAGAATTATTGCTATCTCAGTGTGGATTTGAATAAAGAAATATGTTTGTTTGAAAAATATCGCAATAATATCTTACTGTGATTGTCAATATTAATGGCCTTATGAATCACATTTGTTTGAGAATTGTGGTAATCTACTTATAAAAACAATAATTGACATCTCTGTATGCAGTGAACGGAATGGTTGTATAAAAATATTTAAATCATATTTGTATTATGTTACTCAGCATTATGAGAATTATCAATCATATTTATTAAATCCGTTAAAAAGCGTTCCTAATCCAATTTACATGCAATGGGGTCATAACAGTACGTTAATACCACAGTACTTTGAAGTAATTGCCCGACAGGTATTACGACCCGATTTGCATGTGCATGTGTTGTGTATTTTATGATGTTGCGTTATTATACAGTTCACAGGGATTAGCACTGTAGGTGTACTAACAGACCATCCTGTGCCGCGGTTTTTATAGAAATTTGAGGACTACATGGCACACTGTGGGGATGGCTTCGTGAATGTGTCTCGTTTTATTTCAATGTAAGCTTCACATCTCCCTGAAACGGTCAGTTCTGCTAAACTTTTGTTGGTTTAGTGTTTCACGACCATTTACAGAAATCCTGCAGTGTGCGAATAAAAGCCACGTGCGTGTGTGTGTATGTGGGTGTTGCTTGCACCGGACTGTGCTGCAACAGAGACGTGGGGCGCTGGATGGACGCCTGTGTGTGCATCGACAAACATCAAGAGTCGCGGCAGCATCAACAATTTACCAACAAAACCGTGGGAGGCTTTGTAAAGGCAAGTCATGCACTGACCACTGATTTGACGGAGACTGAACTGTGCAGGGCTGGACTCGAGCAACACCTATACCAATTAACAAAAATAAGAAAAAAAGTATACATTATACGTACTTACTCTGTTGACTTGCCCGTTCTACCATAAGCGGACCGCATCACAACACTTATATCTCATCAATTACAAGTACATTAGAGAAGAAAACCCAAAGGTAACTCACAGCGATAAGTTCCCAATCCCGCTAGCGGCACAAGCACTTCCAAGACACACACTTCGTTTGCTCGTTTCGCTTATTTTCCATTAAGTCGCAATTCGCAGAACGACTAAGACTCATACTTAAACGAACGAGTGCGAAATTACATGTTTTTGGCGCCATGAGCTTTCTTTCTTCTATTATTACTGCTCATTACCACATTTTCCCGCTCATTTTGCCGCCCGGAACACTTCAAAACGCAATGTTGTCTCTAAAGCCTAGACACAGTTCGTAAAAAGCGCAACTCGACATGTACAGAAGTATTTCTTACCGATATAAGGGGCGGCTGTTGCTATCACCCTCTCTTGCCTTCCACTAGCACTTGTTTGAACAGTTTCCTTTTTATTTAATCGATAGACGAACTTAAAGACGCAATGTTGGTTCGAGAGGCTTGGCTTGTGTATCTCTTCGGTAAGTCACCGCAAGCCGACCATCACTGAGCCGCAGATCTCACCTACATGTCTCTCCATTTTTCGATAGGATTTTGTTTGAATGTCGAATATGTATAGCTGCGTGTGTGTATCTGAAATATGAATCTGTGTACATTTGTATTATGACATGTTTCTGTTTGTCTGTCTGTATATTTGTTGCTGGATTATCTGTCTGTATCTCTTCGCTTGTCCGTTTGCCTGTCTGAATAGCTTGCACTTCAGCCACGGTCCTTTTGTCCCGCGCTCTCTAGCCCCGCCCCTTTTGTCCCGCGTTCTATATTCCCGTCCCTTTTGTCCCGCGTTCTCTAGCCCCGCCTCTTTTGTCCCGCACCCTCTAGCCCCGCCTCTTTTGTCATGTGCTGTCTACTCCTGCCCCTTTTGCCCCGCGTTCTCTGGCTCCGCCCTTTTTGTCCTGCGCTCTTTGTCCCCACTTCTTTTGTTCCTGGTTGTCTACCCCCGCCCCTTTTGTCCTACCCTGTCTAGCTCCGTCCCTTTTGTCCCGCGTTCTCTGGCCCCGCCCCTTTTTGTTCCTGATTGTCTAGCCCCGCCCCTTTTGTTCCTCGCTCTTTGGCCCCGCCTCCTTTGTTCCTGGTAGTCTAGCGCCGCATTATTTTGCTAATCAACAAAAAAAAATCGCTATAATCAAAGAAAGTTGAACAGTAAATAAGTAAATATGACAACAAAAAGTTGACCTTAAGTGTATCAAGAGTTTGCACGCACGCACACACACACACACATACACACACACACACACACACAAACACACACACACACACACACACAGGACAATACCCCTTCCATCTCCACTTATCATAAATCCCCAAGCTGCCTTTTATACATTGATAAGAAAGCTCTGAGCGTTAATAATGGCTCTTTTGAGTGAACCACACTAGAATGCTTGAATTCCTGTGGTGATGACATACTGGTAGTGGTGGTGGTGGTGATGGTAGTGGGGAAGGCGGTGGCGGTAGTGGTGGTGGTGGTGGTGATAATGCCACGCATTTTGTAGTGCGAGAAATTGAATCCAGATTGAGTGATGGTCATGTGTGAAAAGAGAAGGCTCAATGCTGGAGAGAAATTATGCTATGTAAAATAAGGAGGCTGGATATGAAGGAGAGATGGAAGGTAAGTCAGGTGGGATGAGAGGAGGAGGAGGAGGAGGAGGAGGAGGAGGAGGAGGAGGAGGAGGAGGAGGAGGAGAAGGAGGAGGAGGAGGAGAACAAGATGCTAAGACTGAGAGGAAAAAAAAAACAAGAAGGGAAGGAAGGAAGGAAAGAAGAAAGACGCTACGAGAAGGAGAGGATGATAGGATGAATGGATGGAGGAAGAGAGGAAGAACACAAGGATAGAATAATGGAAAGGAGGAGAGATCGTAGAAAGATGGGAGAATACGTAGGACGAATGGAGGGTACAAGGGGAGAGAGGAAGACTGAAGGAAAAGGAAGAAAGGAATAAAGGGAGGGAAGGAAGGAGGAACAGAGGAAGGGAGAAAGGAAGGAAGAAAAGGATGAGGAAAAGAGGAAAGAGATGAAAGAAAGAAGGCAGATAAAGAAAGGAAGAAAGAAGAGAGGGAGAAATCAATGCATGAATGAATGAATAAGTGAATGT
>NW_026973719.1:225000-237500 GCF_035594125.1 Scylla paramamosain
TTTTTTCACTCACCTGTGGATGTGTGTCAGGTGATGATGAAAAATACAAGTTGCCTTAATTGTGAAAAGTTATTATTATCCTGGATATGGAGTACGTGTACCTCTCCCTCTCTCCCTCCCACTGTGTGTGTGTGTGTGTGTGTGTGTGTGTGTGTGTGTGTGTGTGTGTGTGTGTGTGTGTGTGTGTGTGTGTGTGTGTGTGTGTGTGTGTGTGTGTGTGTGTGTGTGTGTGTGTGTGTGTGTGTGTGTGTGTGTGTGTGTGTCCCTGCGCTCACTTTATTGACCTTACCTCATTTTTTCTTTCTCTTCCCTCCTCTTCCACCTGTTTTGTCCTCCTCCTCCTCCTCCTTCTCCTCCTTCTCCTCGCTGTACAATCTTTTGGCATGATTACTTTTCGTTACGGAGACAATTTGAGGAAAAGTTAGTCAAGTTAGGTACAAGGGAGGGAGAGAAAAAGAGTGTAGCCTTCAAGGTGTAGTGTGTGTGTGTGTGTGTGTGTGTGTGTGTGTGTGTGTGTGTGTGTGTGTGTGTGTGTGTGTGTGTGTGTGTGTGTGTGTGTGTGTGTGTGTGTGTGTGTGTGTGTGTGTGTGTGGCAATAAAAGTTAGATTTCCGTGGAATCCTCAGGGGGGAAAATCGATTCTTAATTTGAGGGCAGTACATGCTTCGTTTCCATCATTCAGTTCCCTCCTCTCCCATACATCACCGTGCTTCATTACTCGCTCATGTTTACTGTGCTACCTTGTCAGTCCATCTCTCCTTCCTCTATGTACTTCCCCTTCCCTGATTTCTCCCTCTCCCTCTAGCTTTTAATTCCCAACTGGCCTTATCAACTCCTCTCTACCTTGATTTCCTTATTTTCATTCCTTTCTCACATTGCATTTCTCTATTTCTCCCCTTTCTCCTTTCTAAAACGTCCTTCTCTATTACATGTTTTCCTTTTCTTACCTTTCCGTTAATTTACAAGGTCGTCACATCGAGATTCATATGGGGATGACAGGATACTAGACTCTCTCTCTCTCTCTCTCTCTCTCTCTCTCTCTCTCTCTCTCTCTCTCTCTCTCTCTCTCTCTCTCTCTCTCTCTCTACCAAATAAGAGATCTGTAGAGATTAGCTGTTCCCCTCACACTAACAAGCCAGATCTCCTCCCTAAGCATTACCTTCAAAGGATGGTTGGAAGGGCTGACTCTTGCAGCTCCTTGAAGGAATAGCGTAACTTCCGTGTAAAAGCCGCCTAACACTTTGAAATACAAGGACTTAACATACGAGTACGCTCCAGCAGATTATACTCGTTGTTGGTCTTATTCTCAGTTCACGGGTTGGAGAAGCAGCAGATTAAAACTGTAAGATGTGGAGGTTTTTAATGAGAGCACTGTTTTTCTTCCTCACTACTGATGACGCGTGAAGCAGGAAATGCCATACTCTTGAGACGGTAGTGGTATTAAAAGGTACAATCAACCATGAATTCCTTGAAGCTAGTCACTTACGGTCCATCCTGACTTCCTGTGTGTGTGTGTGTGTGTGTGTGTGTGTGTGTGTGTGTGTGTGTGTGTGTGTGTGTGTGTGTGTGTGTGTGTGTGTGTGTGTGTTTTCGTATACGAGTATAATCGTACATGATTATAGAGATGAATAAATAAAACTAGCAATAACATAACAATAAATAACAACAATACAGAAAAAATAAAAGCAGAGAGAGAGAGAGAGAGAGAGAGAGAGAGAGAAATCTATGTAGTGTCCTCACCTCACCCTGCTCGGTCCATTTGGTGTCTTCACATGTGTCTCTCCCCCGGGCAGTCTTCGGGACCCTGGCTATACAAACGTGCTCAAAGGACCTCTTCTCACTGCCTCCCTCCTATCCGGCAGCACCTTCGTCACCGTGCCTGCAGGTGAAAGGATGCACCTTCAGTCCCGCTGGTCACTAGGGCTTCCGACTCAAGAATTCTAAGGCAGCCAGGCACTCACTCGCGGCGCCATCTCGTCACCTCGCCAGCGCCAAAGTAGGCGGAGGAAAAGAAAATCTGGGAGTGTAAGAGGAGGCGGAGTGAAAGGAATAATGCAGAGAGGTTCCAGTGAGTGGTCTTTAGTTTCCATGAACGTAATGATCTTGTTACAGCGCCTGGTTTTCTGAATATGTAGAAGGTGAAGGTTTACTTAGCTGCATGTAAATAGTGAAATTGGAAACTTGTCTATAGCAAAAAAGGGGGAAAAAAAAAAGTATACTTGACTTGAGTTACATAAAATTTTTCGTCGTTAATTAACTGTACTCCCTTGGTTTTGAGTGTATGCTGGTAATTAAACATTTCTTGTGACTATATAATTTGGTCGAGTGTTTTGAGATACGTCATATTCAGTAATGTGTCAAAGGCGCTAATTGAAAATATGGAAATCTGATCAATAGGTATATATGCCAGTAATAAATCCTTGAATATTAGATACATGTTATTTAGGCGAAGATTTCATACTTGTGGGCATTATAATATCTGATATTTAATGAGGGGATATAAAAAATCACGAAGTACATATCCAAAGCCTCACAAAGCCCACGTGCGGGTAGATCCTTCTAAACATGAATGAGATAAGCGAGAGAGGCGACAAGATGAAGCGAAACAAAGAACATACTTTATTAATACCTCTTGGCTTCATTAGTCTTCTTCTTTCGGCTGCGGATCAACCTTCTACATCTTGGTCTTCTGTGTCTTCCTTAGTCACAGCAGTTACTAGCACGTGTTCTCTCACTGCAATGTGCAAGTGTGAAAACTGAAGAAAGCACCACGTCGTCACCGGTTCTTCGCTCTGGGATTCTTGCATTTTCAAGGTGAGATGAAGAGCACGTGTTAAATAGTCATCGCTGATCTGATGGCCAAGAAAAATATTAGTCTCCTTTCCAAATAAATTTTATGTTCAGTTTCTGAAGAGACGCAGGAAACCTTAGAGACGTTCATCATAAAGAGACAATAAAGGACACAAAGGACTAAGAAATAAAATTTTCCAAAGCAAATAAATAAGAACATGGGAGAAATAAGCTGCAAACCCATTAATTTCCTCTTTGGGCACTGGCAACACCGTCGCAAAGTTCTTAATGCAGAGTAAAATCTGCAAGACCTCGCGTAATGCGTGCGCTTAAAAGTTAGTAAGTGCCACCACCCTTGAGGAGACCACAATTTCGGAGTATGCGTGAAAATTTTAGTCTTCTATGCTTTGAGCGTCATAGAAAACGTATGGTTCCCCGAATCGAATGATGTAACTTTTGTATTATTTTTCCCAAAAATTTAAAGGGAAAACAAAGGCTTGTTCGGGGAAATTTAAATCCCCCATCATGTCAGCTGTTCACGTTTCCATTATGCAACTGTGTATTTTGTATGTTTACTATGGATATACAGTACCTGTCACTGACAATATGTCAAGTGTACAATTTCAAGAAAGGTGATATCCACTTCCTGTCAACTTCTGGTTTCTGCGTTTCACAGCACACTGTTGATGTACTGCACCACCAGGAGGAACTGAACAAGAGAAGCATTTTTTGCAAACAAACTCACCTCAAGATAGAAGAGGAAGGTGGAGGGAGGACAGAGATGATAGTTACAGTGCAGGAGTTCATTAACAACTGCAAAATGGGAGTGATGACACAAAATGGGAGTGGTGACACAAAATCTTTAACAGCTCGTATCTCAGATTATCTTCGTATGTCCTCCCAAACTTAGTAACCGATTTTCATTTTGATTGTTTTTCTTCTGGAAAGAGAAACTTATAATGAAAAGAACTGTGGTTGAGAAATAGCAATCTGTGTAATGAAAAAAACAAGTCTGAAGAAAGAATAAATACTTTTCTTACTTTTTTTTTTATTTGCCAAAAAAAAAAATTATGCCAGAAGGAAAAAAATGTATGACCACAGAGTTGTCAGAGAATCAAATGTTAAAGGACAAAATTTGTAAAGAAAAGCATGAAAATTTCATTCCAGTTTTCCTTATCCAAAAATTCTGACATTTTCCAAATACTAAAAATTAATGAAAAAATAAATAAAACTGCAAGCAAAATTAACAAAAATTGGGGAAACATTACACGTATGGCCACCTAACTTCTGTAGGTGAAAATTACTAGTGGGGGATTCTGACAACATTAAGTCGCGGCGGGAAGGTGAAGGGGGACGCTGTGGAAATGTTTTGAAGACCCGGTGCTCAGGGTGGCAAGGGACGGCTCGGGTGGAGGGAAGAGGAGGAGGAAGGAACGCTTTGCGGGAAAATAAAATAACACGTTCCTAATACCGGAGGCTGGATGGAGGAAGGAAAGACTAGATGAAAGTTAAATCCACATTATTCATCATTGTGACGGCATACACCAGTGGCCAGCAAGGAGGAAGATAACGACGAAAATTTGAACAAAATTAAAAATACCACAAACCCGAAAAGACCACAAAGGGAGAAAAAAAAAAAAACAATTGCAGGCTCAGATAAAAAAAAAAGTTGGAAAATAATAAGGGAAGATATTATTCCTTTAATTAAAGTTGAATGAAGGAAAAGTCAGATCTTTTTCCTAGCAGGAAGATGAGGATAAGGAAAGAGCTGCGTCACACTGGAGTCCTGTAAAATTCATACATGGAAATAATTGAAAGACAAAGAAAAGAAAAATAATAATCTTTGTCTTAATAGTAATGATGAGGAGAGAGAGAGAGAGAGAGAGAGAGAGAGAGAGAGAGAGAGAGAGAGAGAGAGAGAGAGAGAGAGAGAGAGAGAGAGAGAGAGAGAGAGAGAGAGAGAATTACCATCACCAGTAAACAGAACCATACATTTATCTAATGATGTAAAGCTTCTTGTTGATATCCTGTCCACCTCCTATTGACTTTCTTGGAATCTCTTATAGAAGTCCATACCTGGGCGAATCACCATCATCATCAACACCATTCCCATCATTATCACTATCATAAGATACATAACAAAAGGTGATATAACAAATCCCTGAAGCAGAAAAATCAGTATTACACTAGAAGCAACGGAATGAAGTTTGATAGTTAGACTTCGAAATGAGACAGGAAGAAGCTGGTTCCCAAACACAAAGGTAAATGACGAATAGGCTCTTTAATCACGGTGTTAGTGCCGAGTCAAAAGGGAGCGTCAAAAGAAAATTGGAAAAGTACAGTTAGATTTTGAAATGAGACAGAAAGAAGTCGGTCGCCAAACAGAAAGGTACAAATGACTGTTTTGAAATAGACTCTTTAATCATGTTGTCTTTTATGAGTCAAAAGGGAGCGTCAAAAGAGAATTGGAAGGAAGTCAAAGATGATGAGAGGAGTGGATGGAATAATGGGAGGGTAATGCACATCTTATAAACAGACTACCACTTGTTTCTTATCCCTTATTGTTCGTGTACAGGGCAGGCGAAAGTGGAGGAGGTTGATAGCGAACAGCGACCTAATACAGAGATGAACAAAGCCGAAGAAAGAAGAAAAAAGAAAAGATTGTATGATGTTCCTACGAGTATTTTCTTATCACCACCACCACCATCACCATCATCACCACCACCATCACCACCTGCCTCCCTCCACACCTCACGTTCTCGGCCGCAAGTTTAACGAGCGTTGTCTTCATTTTTCTTCCGCTGGTCTGAATTTCTCCACCAAGGAAGGAGTATTCCCTGCCTTTGTCTTTTATTCTCCCTTCCAGACCCGCGTGATCATTCCCACGGTGTTGTGTTCTCTCTCTCCTATACGCGCGTCACCTACAGTATGTTACCTGACGTGCCATGATAATACTCTCTCACTCACACTCCCGTCCTAAAAATATAAAAGTTCTTGTTATCAGTTCTCTTCATATATTACCTACATTGATTTTAAGTCTTGTTGTTGCTCAGTTAGTTAGTCAGTCAGTCAGTCAGTTAATCAATCAGTCAGGGAGTTAGTCATTCAGTTAGTCAGTCAGACAGTCAATCAACCAGTCAGTCACTCAGCAAGTTTGTTAGTTAATCAGTCAGTTAATTAGTCAGTCAGCCAGTTAGTCAGTCAGCCAGTTAGTCAATCAGCCAGTTAATCAGTCAGCCAGTAAGTCAGTCAGCCAGTTAATCAGTCAGTCAGTCAGTCAGTCAGTCAGTCAGTCAGTCAGTCAATCAGTAAGTCAGTCAGTCAACTAATCACTCAACCATTCAGTTAGGCAATCAGTCAGTTGGTCAGGCAGTTAATTAGTCAAGACCCTCATACTACTCGCCCAGTCTGTCTTGCAAGCTTCCCTGCCAGCCAAGCAGTTATTGGAAGGGAAGGAAGCACGAATGAAAATGGAAAGAAAACGGTAAAAGAACACAACTTTACTTAGAGAAAGGGACAAGAAGAATGATTAATTAAGGCAGAGCATGAAGTGCATGGGAACGATGAGGTGGCGTTAGTGGTGAGTGGCTGTGATGTAACTTGGCAGGGCGAGGCGATATAGATGGATTGGGAGAGTGCTGGTGCTGGTAGTGGTGGTGGAGGTGGGGAATGAAATATGCAAGTGTGTGCTGGAGTGGAAATGCAAGCCCAGGTGAAGGTGATGAATGGAGCACAGCCAGGGGAAGCGGAGGGGCGGCGTCAGGAAACAACCTCTCATGAGATAAATGGGGGAACTTGTACCAACTAATTTGTGTGCACACTGTATGCACTTCCACCATCACCACCACCATCACCATCACCATCACCACCATCACCTAATCCTCCTCCTCTTGCTCCTCCTCCTCCTCCTCTTTCTTCCCTTTTTCAACATCTTCCTTTTCTAGCTTTCATTCCTTACTTATTCAACCTTTTCCCTTCTTTTTTCTCTTACTGTATGCTAGACAGTGTAGTCCCCACAAACAGCCCTGTGAGGACCAACAAGTCTGCCGATGTTTGCTCTTCCCTTGTGTTCCTTTGTGCCCACCTTTTTGTTATACCGTCCTCTAAAATGTCCGCTCCATTCTCCCTTTCCTCCATCTCCATTTGTACTTAATCTAACCCTTTTTCCACCCCCTCCTCCTCCTCCTCCTCCTCCTCCTCCTCCTCCTCCTCCTCCTCTTCCTCCTCGCCATAAACACCCTGGTTCATCCTTTACCGCCCCTCCCCGTTCTCTCTCCCGTCCGTCCATCTGAGTGGCGGTGGGAGGGGGCGGGGCTCGTCACAGGCTGCTAGAGAAGAGAAGGAGTCCTGATGGGTACACCAGAAGAATACTGAGAGAAACAAAAAAAGAAGAGTAGGAAGATGATCAAGACGAGGAAGAGGAGAATAATTAGAACCTCCTTGAATGGTAACGGCTGGGATGTCATGGTTGTATTTCAGTGTGTCCTCAGATTTCTTTTTTTTTTTCTTCTTTTATATATATATATATATATTTTTTTTTTTTTTTCTGAGTGATGGAAGACCTGAAAGTTGTTATTCGTTTTAAAGGAGTTTACGACGCCTGTGTCTGCTTCCAATTCGTTTGTTTAATTTTCAAAGTTCTCAATGCATGTATCTATCTTTATTTCTCCTGCTTATTTATTTTTCATTTATTTATTTTTTCAAGCTCCCACCGGTCTATTTTTTTTTTTTTTATCAATTTACTTATTTATTTTCCTTCTTTTATTTAGCTTCTAGGTTATCGATTCACTAGTTTGGTTTTGTTCTTTATTTCTTTAGTTCTTTTTTTCTTTTTAGTTATTGTAATCATTTATTTATTTATTTATTTTTACGGTTTTGAATTACCTATCGCCTCAAAGTTTTATGTATTGTTCTGACTCACTCCTTTATCAACATTTTACTCTCTCTCTCTCTCTCTCTCTCTCTCTCTCTCTCTCTCTCTCTCTCTCTCTCTCTCTCTCTCTCTCTCTCTCTCTCTCTCTCTCTCAAAAAAAGAAGGACAGGCAGGAACAGGGGCGGTGTCTCGTCTCTGTTGCCTTTAAAAACACACCTCGTTGATTGGGACTCTCACCGCAACCAAAACACAAGGATATTCTTCCCGTTGATCAAGGTGCAGGGGAGAGCACGTCAAGTGATATCCAGCCGGCCAGAGGGGATCCCAGTGATGGTGGTCGAGTGATACCAGAGAAAATTAACTTACTCTTTCTTCTCCGATCGGCACTGTCAAGAAAAAATAACTATAATCTTGCTACCCTCTGTTATTCTCTCTCTCTCTCTCTCTCTCTCTCTCTCTCTCTCTCTCTCTCTCTCTCTCTCTCTCTCTCTCTCTCTCTCTCTCATCATTCTTCATCCATAATCTTGGCAAAGCAAAACTACTTGTATTCCATCATTTTTATTCGTTTAAACATTATTAATTTATCCTCCTCCTCCATCAATCTTTTAGTTAATCTCTCTCTCTCTCTCTCTCTCTCTCTCTCTCTCTCTCTCTCTCTCTCTCTCTCTCTCTCTCTCTCTCTCTCTCTCTCTCTCTCTCGTTTTTTTTTTTTCACTCTTGTCTTCTTCAACTTTCTATTGGTCTCGTATATCTTGCTTCCCACTATCTTTTGGGGAGCTTGCTAAAGTTTTCCCATTTTCCTTAACGTGTGGCTACAAGTTGGCGTATTCTTGGCTTCAGAACACCAGGTAATCGGAATATGCAACTAAGACTCGATAGGACCCTCGGGTGTGGCTACGACCAATTCAACCCCTCCACACTTTGTTAGGCTTTTCACTGCCACGCAAATCTCCCCCCTTTGAATACGTGTAATTTTTAACTCTTTGGCTGTTATTTGGTACATCTTTCCCTAAATTCTAATCACACTGAGACATCTTTACTTGTTCTATAGCCACTTCCAATCATTAAACTGAGTAGATATTGCAAAATCTATTATTTTTGATGTCCTTCTTTCTTGTAGATGCTTATAAAGATTCCATGCGTTACTCCCGTTGCTGTTAGGTGTTTCATATCACATTGAAAGGGTTAACACACTACTTTTGGGATAAGTTTCTGTAGCGTAAGAAAGACAAGGTTAATCTTCTGTCTCCTCTCTTTTCTCTCGTGTTCCTCCACGCCAATGATTTTTCCGGTGCTAGGAAGGTTAACGAGGGATGAGTATAGCAGAAAAAAGGCTTAAATTATTCCTTGTTTATTTCTTGTCTTTGCCTGTTGACGTTGTTCAGTTTTAATATATCTTCTGTAAAAAAAAAAAAAAAAAAAAAAAAAAAGAAGAGAAAAGAAATAAAGAAAATAAAGAATAAAGGGTCTGTATGTGAACGGTTTAGTAACGGAAATTAACAACTTGGACAAAAAGGAAAGAACAAAAAACGAGTCTCAAATAAAGAAAATTGACTCGAGTGGCGGAGTGATCTTCAGGGAATCAGGAATCAAGACGCCCCGTTGTGGAGAGGGAACCCTGCATCACGGGATTACTACGGACCGACAGAGGAAGAAAAAAGAAAAAATATTGATCACTTTTACGAACAGAAAGGCTTAAATGATAACAACAGGTAGAGGAAACCTTACGTTCTCTGCTTGTTTGTTGTTTGTTTGTTTGTTTGTTTGGATGGATGATTGTTTGGTTATTGTTTGGTTTTGTTGTTGTTATTGTTATTATTCCTCTTACTATTATTCTTTACACAGACTCTTTTCTCTTTCTCTCTGGATTGCAGTTCCAATAATTTATCAATGTGGAAGCCACTCAAAGATTACAGAATATGTATTGCTACGTGGAATCACCTTTGTAGATAGGACTTGTTTTTAAGACCTGAGGGAGACACTACAGCCATACGTGTGCTTTCTTCAGGGAAGTAAAATGGTGTATCTGTAAGTATGCCTTTTGGTTAATATCTATCTCATCATATACTGTACCTGTCTATCAACTGTTTATGCTGCCTATCAAGTGTCTGCGCAAGTGACTGGATTGATCGGCATTCGTGTGGCAGCTACGTCATGGCAACCTTAGATAAGATCACGTTTTGCAATTTCCTCACAGCGTTAGAATTTTTAGCTGCCACAGTATAATGGAAAAAGTTCCTCAAAATGACCACAATAGAATTTCGAATTAAATTAAAGTGATGCAATACATTTCTCGGTGAAACATATTCGTATTCAGTTGCAATGAACAAAAAAAAAAAAAAAAAACGTGTGGTATTCAGCCACAAAATGGATATTCCTTAAGCTTAGTTCAGAAGTTCGTCACTAGATGACAGTGCAATCCTCACACTAGTTCGAAAATTTACTGAAAGACAAGAGTGATCTCATTCTAATAACTCCACTCACAATAGATGAATGAAGCAACTTTCAAGCAATTCTAGTAAGGATTTCTATGGACGTAGGGATTATCACACCAGCAATTGTAATAACGATAATAGTTCTTTGACAGAAGAGAACAATGCTTGTGATGTGACAGCAATATGAAGCAAGACCTGGTAAACACTAAGCTGTCCCTACAACCAATAAAAGCACCCTCCAATGAAACACAACTCTCACAACAGGAATCATACCGAGATTCGTAAAAAGAGCGGTGACATCCCTGCAGATTCTCGGGAGGGATTACTGTTCCAAAGACACCATCACATTTCTGGTTTACCGTAAAATTCTCTTCGACGGACTGAGACACTGAGAGAAGACCTGACTTTCTTATTTAGGGATTGGCAATGTACGCCCTCGTCTTGTTTTGTGTTTATACATTCATTTACACTTTACCATACTTAGCTGAAGGTTATTCCACGTCTCTTGAGTCACCTATATCGATATCACTAACGAAAATAACATCCCGGCTTTCCTACCCAATATCAGTCCAGGATTTCAGTACAAACGTAATCATGCAGGAACCTTTTACGCTTCTAAACTCATGGAAGCTTTGGCCACTGCATCGCACGCCTCGTATGATGAAAAACTGCTTTCTCCATGAACCTCACATCTCAGTAATGAATCCCCTCCGCTATCAACAACGGGAAGATGGAAGAGAAGGAGCAGGAAGAAGAAAGAGTACAAGGAGGGAGAAAAGATGGGGAAAAATTGGTGGTAATGATGATGGCGGTGATAATGGCGAAGGGGAAAAGATGGAGGAAGAAGAGGAGAAGGAGAACGACGATGAAGATGAGGACAAGAACAATGACAATGAGAATGAAAATGGGATAGAACTGATAGGAAATGGTTACAAGACGAGGCACCTTGCTGACAACGTTGATTTACTGAGACCTTCAGTGACAGACACATGAACGATGAAAGAAAGCCTCTGTATGAACATGAAATAAAGAACCAGTCATACCCAACCCTGGTGATGGTAGTTTTGCTTTGCCGGAGGAGTGAGACTGAAGTATCCTGCGGTTGTACGAAGGCTACTCAGTGTATTGCCGCCTATCGACAGGTTGATGGCTGTCCCGCCTCTAACTGGTGCCCGGAGAGGAGGTAATTTGAAACTTGCACACTGAATCACGCTCCAGACCCGAACTGCCTTTTTTCTCTTCTCAATTGCAATCCATTCATCCTTCCTTCCTTCCTTCCTTCCTTCTTTTCTGCACGATATATTTTCTCTTCCTCCTCCTCCTCCTTTTTCTTACTCCTCCTTCTCCTCCGTCTTCTCCTTCATTCTCCTTCTCCTCTTCCTAGGTAATGAGAGCTGGAAGCCGTGCAGTGGGGTAATGTACTCCAGCTCAGACTTAACGGCAAGAGTAAGTAAGAGATCAAACAGTTGTGGTATAAAATTATAGGCTGTGGTTTGTTCGATATTAAAGAAAATAATAACGATGATCAAAAAGTATATTTATACAGGTCATCATGAAAAAAAGGAATGATCATAATGTATGTTTTTTTTTCCGTAACAGACTTGAGAAAGAACCGTAGACGAGTATGAACTCAGGATCTCTAATCTTATTTCTTTATGTAATATATTTTCATCAATAAGATAATTAAAGGATTGTTTTCCGTGGTTTCCTTGGCTGTGGTGGCTTTTATGGGTGTTCCGCGGTCGGAATTAGCTCGAGTGTATCACGGGGTGAAGATACCAGCTCTGATTTTAGGTAAATGAGATGCTAAATAGGGTTTCCTCTCCCACACTGGTGGAGAAAACGGTAACTTTCGTCTCTGCCTGATTCTAGAGGAGAATTGTCCGTCCTTGCAGACAGCAGGTGCGCCAGTTCGTAAAGGATGCAGTCCTCCTGCACCACGCTAGCTCTATCACTTGGACTCCACTGGCTTCGTTTCTTCCGTTCTCACTTTTACAAATTAACTTGATATCTAAAAGTTTAACTGACGCTGACTTGCATACATAAAACACTATCGCTGGGAAAGAAAGAAAGAAAGAAAGAAAGAAAGAAGAAGAAGAAGAAGAAGAAGAGGCCTGCTGCCTCTCACTTAAGACTGTTCTGAAACACTTCTGCACCGCATCTTACTACTTTGAAAAACCTGAAGATACACAGGTTTGTAAGAGTGTTTTTTTTTTTTTTTTTTTGGTTCTAGTGATAGAGTAACAATATTTCTACATTGCTAACAGAAAAGAGTTAATCATCCCTGTGGCCTTTAAATGTAGTCGAGATGAGAGAGCAAAACGTTTCAGAGTACTGGCCTTATTTAGATGTCGCCGGTATGTGCGGGTTCAAAGGAGTGCATAAATGACGCATTTTTGTTTT
>NW_026973719.1:242500-260000 GCF_035594125.1 Scylla paramamosain
TGTGTGTGTGTGTGTGTGAATTGGATTTATAACTGAATTGAATTGAATTTATTGAGTAAGGTCAGACTTTCTATAAAGTATGGAGCACAGCTCTCCAGCAAAAGAATACAGACACTATAGATTATATACAGAATGTGCATAATATTACATAAGAAAAGACAAATACATACAAATGAAATACGCTGTAAGCAATGGCAAAAAATTAATATAAAAAATGTGTATGCATATATAATGATACATACTGTCACTAATTAAGAAATTAAAAAAAAAAAATATTGAGGTGTTTTGCACACTGTTTATCTAAACATGCGTAGCACCATCCTCAAAAACAAAGATAATTTCTTTATCACATTTGAACTTATACTTTGCATGAACAAAACATATTTGAATTGTGTTGGCCTATTTATGTAATTTGCTATATACATATTACCTAACCTAACAATTTCCATATCAGTACATTCAAAAAGAACATGAAATCCTTCTCCTTCTACCTCAGCATTACACATGTTACATACCCTATCTTCTCTACTGACACCTTAATACCTACCAACATTTACAGGAAGTCTATTATTACAACTTCTGAATTTAGCCACTAATAATCTGTCACCCTTTGTTAACTGTTTTAAATACTGTTCTCTGCCAAAATCTGTCTTAAACACCCAATAACTGCTACTTAATGATTTTGTTTCAAAATTATGATGCCAGGTTACAAGCCACTGATCTTTCAATCTCTGTTCCACAGCTTTCTTCACCCATCTTGAATTAGGAACATCTTGCAACAACCACATACCAAACATTCCACAGTCATTACAAATATTCTTTATACAAGCTAACCATGGAGAAGTATAAAGCCCTAACCTATCCAGCTGCAATAGACATTGGTACATTACATAACACAGTTTAGTATTTTTACCTGAAATTAGCCTAGACCAATAACCTATCATTGTTTTTTTTTTCTTTATATAAATATCAAGTGGAAATACACCCGGTTCACCATACACCATGTCATTACAAGTATTCTCATGAACACCCAAACCCTGTTTTAAAAATTTCATGTACATATACTCTAACTCCCTAGCAATATGGTAACCCAAAATTTCAGCTGCACAAGTCAATATAGGTAACACCGTGGTGGTAAATAATTCAAGTTGTATATCCACTGGCAAGTCAAACTTCCTACACTTACTTATTAATGAGTACATTGCTCTTGTAGGTGTCTCTTTTAGCTCCAGCTCACCTTTGCAAAACCTCCCATTATAATTTAATAATACTCCAAGATACTTATACTCTGTCACTACTTCAATGTTTTCACCACCAAATTCAAGTTCATAGTTAAATTTTGTCTTCCCCTGCTAAGCACTACTACTTTTGTTTTGTTACAATTTAGCTTCAATTTCCATTCATTACAATATAAATTCAGAGCAACCAGTGCCTGCTTCATTCCATCCTCACTGTCACACAAAATAACTGTATCATCTGCATACATAATAACAAATAGTTTAAGGTACATGTTTAAGAAATCGTCACCAAAATTTACATAACTGCAATTATATTCAATTAATTTACTTTCAATATCATTCACATAAAAAGCAAAAAGCACCGATGATAAATTTTCCCCCTGTTTTACCCCTACATTGCAAACAAAGGTGTCTGAAATCTCCTGGTTAAGCATGACACATGATCTGATATTATTGTACATATTTCTGATTACATTAAGAATTTTCCCTTGCATCTCTTCCTTCACAAGTTTACACCATAAACCTTCACGCTGTACCATATCAAAGGCTTTCTTGTAATCAACAAATAAACATTTCTCGATTTTAAGTTGTCTATTGTGTTTACTTTAAGTAATGTACTTTTAAATTTTTCATTTGCCTGAAAAGCATCAAGCTTATATATAGGCTGGCCAATAATGTATACCTATCCAATAATGAAATGTATAAACCTAGGCTATAATAAAGTGTTTAAGTGTTTAAGTGTTTAAACAAAATAGCTTTCTCTTCTTCCACTTAAATAAATCAATGACACATTTGAAGAAAAAATATATGATCCAGAGTGGAATATCTGTGTCTGAAGCCCGTTTGTGTTTCATTAATGGTAGATAAGGTGTTTGAATAATCATTAAGTCTTTCATTAAGTATGGAGGTGAACAGCTTCCCCATGCAGCTAAGTAAGGTGATGCCCCTGTAATTACTAACATCCTGGATGTCTCCCTTGTTTTTATAGAGTGGCACTATTGTACCCACCAACCATTCAGCTGGCATGACACCAGTATCAAGTACTTTTAATATATTCATTTAATATCATATCAGATGCTGGGGATTTATTGTTTTTTTTTACTTCTTAATATTTCTAACTACCTCTCCTTCACTTATAGGATCATTAAGTACTGATAAAATTTCAGCATCCACACGGTCTTCATCATTTGTAATATTCACATCACTATTGTCAGAATTTTCATCACCCGCTAGCTGCTTAAAATGGTCATATAATTCATTTAGTGTTCTTGGGATCTGATAAGTTCTTTTCTAACTATTTAAAATTTTCCAATATGCTTTAGGGTCATCACTCTTATATTTTCTAAGTTTCTTTATTAAGTTATCCCTCTCCTTATTCTTCACTCTTTTTAGATTTGCTTTATTTTTCCTGCTTTTCTCAATCATGTTAAAATTTACACCACTTCTATGCAAATGATACCTCTGTCTAGCTTTGTGGTATTCCTTTCTAGATGGCCAGCACTCTTTATCATATCCCACTGAGGTGGCATTATTGGACTTTTTCATGAATGATCTTTTCTCATATGGTGGGAAAGTTGGAAGTGCCGCCTCAATCAGTATTTGTTTTAAATCTAGATTAATAGCATCCATGGGTAATTCATCCACTTTTGCAATCAGTTCATTTATCTTAGTTTCATCAATATTACTCACACATAAAAATTGTTTTTCAACATTCCATTTACTTGGCCTTACACCTGATTGTCTTGATTCCTTTGCCTCTCGGTTTACAACAGGCACCGTACTTTGTATCTCACATTTGATCCTTGCATGTAGTCCACAGTGTACATCAGACCACAAAGGTTCATAATCTAATACTTTAAGAACTAGAACATATTTCATAATCACTGGTGATCCTAAAAAGTAGTCAATAGTTGTATTGTTTGCCAATGCTGCAGTCCTCCCCTAACCTTCCATTGAATATATAAACTTGATCATTCTTACAAACATCCAACAACTTTTTCCCATATGAATTCCTATCTGGGGTTAAGTCCTGGTTTGCTCTAGTCTCAGTTATTCCAAAATTAGTTAAACTTACAGACACAGGGTCCTCAGCAGCCTCAGAAGGAACATCAGACATAGTGAGAGTGTGAGCATTAAAATCACCACAAAGCACATGCAATGCACATAATCATCACATGAGTAAGTAAGCAAAAAATCATCCAGCTCGTCATAGTGCTCTTCATTACCACATCTAGAGTGTGAGGGGGGAATGTAAACACAGCTTATTACCAGTTCCCTACCAAAATTTACACTACTTCTATCAACTTTAACTGAAAGTAAAGAATCATAAGTGTTACTAATATGCCTCCACTTAAAACTAGCATTTTTCTTGATGGCCATGAGTAAACCCCCAGATTAAAACCTGCTTAATTTGCTTCTCTCCTTAAAGACAATGTCAAAGCCAATATTTTCCTTATTGTTTTTTTACATTAATTACATCAGTATCATCACACTTAGTTTCATATCAACAAATCACATCATAATCTTTAATAAAGTTGACAAAACCCATAGATAAAAACTTTGACTTGATACCGCAGACATTAAGAGACGACACATTAATATAATCCAGGGGAGGAACAAACTTAACAGAGTTAATATTACTTACACTAACACTATTATCATGCCCAAGTATGTGCTGTGCCCCAGCAGGGCCATCCTAGGCCCTTGTTAAATGATCTAGATTTAACCTTTTCCAATCAGGAGCAGATATAACAACCTTTTCTAAGTCATCAGGACAGTTTATAACTATAGATCTACCCCCACTGTGCAACTATACAAGAATGCTCCCCTCCCTTGTGGACACATTTTTCACTGTTTCTTGCCCTTTAACCATATTCAACATTTTAACCCTTAAGGAGGTCATGTCATCATTTATATTCACTTTTCTTTGCCTACCTTTCAGTTTTTCTTTTTTTTTTTTCTTATTTTGCATAATTTCATTTCTTTTCTTTCGGTGGCAAAACCTCACAATCACTGGCCTACCTCCTTCCCTGGGCCTCCCCAAATGGTGAACAACAGAAATGTCATCCTGCTCAATTTTCACTCCAATAGTATCAGCAAGTTCTATAACTTTAGCTTCCAGCACCTCCTCACTTTCGTCCTCTTCCTCTCATCCAGAAATACGCAAGTTCTCCCTTCGGGAGTACTGCTCCATCTTGTCGTGTTCATACTTGAGCAGGAGGCAATTCCTCAGCATTACTGCGATCTTGTTTTCTAATTTATCACTGAATTCCTTGAAAGCAGTAGATACAGCCGTAGACACAGCGACCGAAATTATGCTGCCAGGCTGGACAGCATAACAACTGCATCCTTAATTGTCTTACTTACACTTCTGCTTTCCCTTCCATCATTGCTGCTAGTTATATTAGCAAGCTCGTTTTCTACCTTTGTCTTCACTAATTCTTCAGGTTCAGACCCAATGAAGTGTGCCATTCTTGTGTGGAGTTCAACAATAGAATTTCTTTACATGCATAGGTCAGTGAGGGTGGTACAATATATACGTGGCAACACCGCAACACCTTGTTTACCTTCTGTGGCTCACACAACAGTACAGGGAAGACTTGATAGTACCTTCAGTACTGGCAGTAGAAATGTTACTCAGGCCCTGTGGCACGTCACATCAGTAGTCAGGTACTCAGAAGTTCATTTGAAAGCAGTAGTAGCTCCCAGGTTAGGGTCGTATCGGAGAAACTCCCTCAAAATATAGAGCTGTGTGTGTGTGTGTGTGTGTGTGTGAGCTTATTACATTTATCATTTTTCTAACATTAACCAATATGAATGTGATGCAAAATGTTTTTGTTTACAACATTTTGCATCCTTTACCAAGATGTATTTCTTTCTACACATTTGTGTTAGTAAATTCATGTTAAACAAATGAAGTATTGCTTAATTTCAAGAGGTGCTTATAGATATTAATGAGGTGGTAAGCCTGCAGGTAATGGTTATGCTATAAGCTTGGTAACCCGTTTTGTTGAGCGAGCTGTGATGCAGTGCAAATATTTCAGCAGTTGGTGTGCACACTTCTCAAAGAGAGGGCAAAAACATTGAATGTGGCGGACACGTGACCGTCACCAAGGAAACAACACAGGTGGCTAGCTGAACACTAACTCACTAATTCAGAAGACAAACTGTATTTCATCCTGTACTAGCTGCAAGCCAACAGGAAAGCATCAGACAGCATCTCTAGGCTGCACGAGTGCACGGGGACCGTGCTGGTTGCAAGGAAGCAAGGTGAAGCACCAGACCTCTCATTCCTCGGTATTTTTTCAAGCTGTCTCCTTCGGCGACAATTTGTTCCCCATGAAGGCAGCTTGTTGAAACATTCGGGGAATGAAACACCTCTATCTTCACCCTGCTCTTTCTCTCCCCCACAATCTCTATCCAGTGCTGCTTTTCACAGGAAAATAACAAACAGATAAATAAAAAGAATTAATAATAATAATAATGATAATAATAATAATAATAATAATAATAATAATAATAATAATAATAATAATAATAATGATAACTTAAGGGTTTTGGTTCAAATGGCTCTCAAATAGCTCTCGTGTAGCTGAGGGCACCCTTGGTTCACCGAGGGCATCAGCAGGGCCAAGGGGACGATTGTGGTTCCCCTGAATCTCCACAGAGCAAGCAAATTCACTCCTCAGCTTGTCATTGGGCCTACTGTGGACAGTCCTCATGGTCACATCCATGGACACCCTGCGGCTGTCAGGTGAACACCGGTAATGCTTTGTGTCAGTGTAGCCAGTGCAAAATGCACGCCTGACTGCCCAGCCGCTCAGTTTAAGCAGCACCTCGCTAGCACGGGCAGTGTTGCAGTCTGGTGGTAGACTGATAAGTGTTCTTGAAAGCACTCACAGGTGTCACAAAATCAGTCTTGTATTTACACTGAGTGCATCAGATCCTACTTGAAGGCAAGCACTCATCAAAAATGTAAACATGCAATTCACAGGGAGACCAGCAAACAAAAGTGCACAACTCACATCATCCCAACACTTGAAAAAATGAGCACGATGTGATTCTTTAAACGATCGGCTGTTTAGTCCTGCTCTTGACGACAAGTCTTGAGCCACGTGCTGACTGGTGGCAGAGTGGAGGGGCTGGGAGGTGAACACGACGTGTTCCCCGAGCCGAGCTCTGCTAAAGGCCTAACCTAAGCTAACCTAGCCTATCCTAAGCAGGCATAACCTAACCTAACCAACCCGTGCCTGAGGAGGATAAATTGCTACAGTACAACCAAACCGCAAACTACAAAACTGTGATGTCCGTTATTGATTGTTTATGTTATGGATGATTTTGAGCACAAAACACAGTGGAATCACTTCACTCTGCAGCCTCTTCTTCTCTCGTCCCCCGGTGACCTTGGGGACTCGTTGGGAAGAAGGGTTTGTGGGCAGGGAACGCGAAAGTGCTCGTTTTTTGTACTTGAATGGAGACGAGAGCTTAAAATAAGGCAATCCTAACCTGACCTGATCTGACCTGACCTGACCTGACCTATCCTAACATAACCTGATCTAACCTAACCTAACCACTTTCCACTTCCTGGCCAACCCTTTAGCCATGAACACAAGTGCATGGTTTGCCTGCTTCAGACTCTTGCCACAGTCTCCAAAATCCTTCGTACCAATGATGGAATCGGAGGCCGGGTCGAAATGGAGAGATTCTCTGACGGTCACTGCATCAAATGCATGCCACAGAGTCTCTTCCTTCGACGTGGTGTCTGCTCTTCCTCAGGACTGTGAGTTTGTTTGCTCCAGCCTGCTTGGATGGAAGTTTGCCTTAGCCAAAGGTGAAGATTGGAACTGCTGGGGAGTGAAAAAGTAGAGCTTTAAAACCTACACGCCTTAGGACTATGGTAACGCAAGGCCAGAGCAAACCTCCTCCCTTGTCCCCCATATCTTCTGCCCTTCTTATTTCCTAAGCCATTAATTACGCTACAATTGGTGACCCCGTTGTTCCGGAGTGAGCAGCCAAGTCCACCCTGCTGCTATCCTCCAACCACCTGGCCAAGGCGACGCGGTCGGGCAAATCTTCCGGCAGCTGCCCCTTCGCCGGTGTCGCCGCCTCCAGCAGCAGACCCCGGCCCCCGCCGCCTCAACGCTGCCTGGCCGCCACCCCGCCGGCCGCCGCCCCCAGCTGCCCGTACGCCGCCCCCAGCCGCCCATATGCCGCCCCCAGCCGCCCGTACACCGCCCCCCCGCCGCCCGGCTGCCCTCACGGCGCCCCCCCCTGCGGCACTCTCCAGCTCTCCACCAAGTACTCTTGATCTGACTACTTTGTCTAACCAAGCACGAGCTCTCGACTCTGTATAGAGGAACTTAGAGTTTTACGGTGATGTTCCTTTGTTTTGTGTGATCAGTGCTGCTGTGGATAATACTATGTAACACCATTTTTGTCTTTGACAAGCAGGTGTTATTTTCCAACTCTTTTCATTGCAAAACAATAGAAAATGTTCATTATTCCTGTCAAACTTTGCTTTTTAGAATTATTTTTTGCCCCAAATATCTAAATTTTACCATTTTTCCACATGCTGTCACAGAGGACTTCTTTGCTCTTGTCTTGAATTGACCACATATGTAGCAAAATGCATTTGGAGGATGATTGCCGCCTCTTAATGCCATTTCATCTCTTGTGATGTGTTCTCAGGCAGCCAAAGCAGAACTGATTGGTGGTCTGCAAACCCCTACTTCTATATTGTCAAGCAGTACTCTAGAATATCCTTAGTCTTTCTAAAATGTGTTCCAGAATGTTCTCAATCTTTCTAGAATATTCTTGAACCTACTTTAGAATATTCTGAATCATTCTAGAAAATTCTTGTAGATTCTAGAAAATTCTTGATACTTCTACATATTTCTACTATATTCTAGAAAGTTTTAGAATATTCTGGAAATGTTTACATTGAATAGAATGTTCTAAAATGTTCTAGAAACTTCTAAAAGTGTCTAGCAGAACATTCTGGAAGATTTGAGAAAATTTCTGAAATGTATGCAAATTCTTCTTAATATGAGGAATCTTTTGCTAGAGCTGGTCAATTCAAGAATGATCTTATTAAAATTAAAAATCTTTGGAACACTTTATATTCTTTCTTTCACTGTTTTAACTTATTTACTACATTTCAAAAGCAATCAGATAAGCAACTGAGATTTTGCAAAGATCTTTACCTGACGTGAAAACCAATAGTAACCCATACTATAATAAAATAAGCAAAAAATGTAAATTAATTGTTCTAACCACAAAAGCAAAGTTTTAGGATCAAAATAAATTTTTTATATTTTGTTTAGATGGAAATAACTGGAAAATTATGGTTTGGAGCCAAGGACAAAATAAATGTGAAATTTTGTTACATAGTGTAATAACACTAATGGAGAGCCACAATCTATTACAGTAATGGCTGCTATAAATTCAAAGTATTTCTTTTGTGGTCTTTGACGCCACCCATGTTTGAAGTGTCCTGTTTGTGAATTGTTGTGCCATAAGTGCCAGAAAAAGGGTCGCGTAGCTAAAGTGTATTGGAGCACTCATGCTACTGGGGCTTTAGCTTCTATTGATTGTATGACATTGGTGACTGTAACATCAGCTGCTGCTACTCCTAATATATTGTCAAAAGCGGTGGCTAAAATTTTGACTGAAACAGATGGACTTATTGACAGTGGAAGCTCAGAGAGTTTTGTATATCAACATAGTTAAACTCCACTCATTAAAAGTGCAACAGTCTAAGCATGATGTAACCATGGCTTCTACTTCATTTTTTACTGAAACATCTGGTTTTTGCAGTGTGGACACAAAAGTGAATGGCCAGACCTATGAAAATGTGTGTCTGGCTGTTCTTCCACAACTCTGTTCTGATGTAATTCTAGGCCAAGACTTTCAGAAGCTGCACAATAGTGTTACTTTGACTTACAGTGGAAACTTGCCCATACTCATAATCTGTGGACTTAGAGAGCTGAATGTAGATCCTCCAGAACTATTTACTAACCTAAAGGCTGTCATCTTATTGTCTCTAAATCACAACACTACTGCACTGTATCTTCACAGAAAAGGAAGTGGAAAGCCTGTTAAAGGAAAGAATTATTGAGCACAGCAACTCTCCATAGCATGCACAAGTGATTGTGGTCAAAAATGAGTCCCATAAGAGATACTTGGCCATAGATTACAGTGAAACAATCAGTAAGTTCACACTCCTTGATGGCTACCCACTGCCTTGGATAGATGAAACTGTGAACAAGATTGCACAGGATCATGTCTTCAGTACGACTGACCTATGCAGTGCTTATCATCAGGTTGCCATCAGAGAACAGGACATGCCATGCACTGCCTTTGAGGCATGTGGTAAACTGTATCAGTTTACTAGAGTTTTGTTTGGAGTTACAAATGGAGTGACTTGTTTCCAGAGAATTATGAATTCACTAATTAAAGAAGAAGGACTTGTTGGTACCTATGCCTACTTGGACAACATCACCATATGTGAAATGATGCAAGAGGAACATGATGCTAACCTTGGGAAATTCCTCAAGGCTGTCAAAAGAAAGAATATGATCTACAATGAAGAAAAGTGCCATTTTTTCAACTCGTAAGTTCCACATTCTGGGCTAAATGGTGGAGAAGGGAGTGATTTGTCCTGATCCCAAATGCCTCAAGCCTCTTCATGACTTAACAGTGCTGTGTGATAGAAAGTCACTACACTGTGCTCTTGACCCATTTGCATATTATTCATAGTGAATATATGATTATTCACACAAGATTTGTCCACTTATTGCCACTAATACCTTCCCTGTGATGGAGGAGGCAGAAGCAGAGATTCAGCAACTAAAGAGTGATATAGAATCATCAATAGTTTAGGCAATCAAAAAATCTGAGCCATTTCAGATGGAGATGTATGCTTCAGACACCGCTATTGCAGCTGTTCTCACCCAAGCTGGTTATCCCATTGCCTTCTATTCTTGAACTCTGCAACGACCTGAGGGACACCATGCTGCTGTAGAGAAGGAGGCCTTGGCTATTATTGAAAGTGCCACTGGGGGCATTACTTGATCAGTAAGCACTTCTCTACTAAAACTGACCAATGTTTGATAAACGGTATAAGAACAAAATAAAAAAATGATAAAATTTTAAAGTGGAGGATGGAAATCTCTTGCTATGATTTTGATATATTGTACAGACCAGGCCGAGATAACATTGCTCCAGATATACTCTCCAGGAGTTACTGTGCCATGGCATGCCCTGATCAGCAGCCACTGTCTGCCATTCATGATGACTTGTGCCACCTTGATGTTACTCATTTGCTTCACTTTGTCAGGTCAAAGAATCTACCTTATTCTGTGGAAGATATCTGTAGAGTTGTTACCTCATGCAGGACATGTGCAGAGTGCAAACCTAACTTCTATCAACCTACAAGAATTCCTCTTATAAAAAAGCTACCCATCTATTCAAACAGCATTACATAGATTTTAAAGGACCCCTTCCAAGTACAGACAAGAATCAGTATTTCCTAATTATTATAGATGAATACTCTAGGTTCCCATTTGTATTCCCATGTTCTAATATGTTTACATTAACAGTTATCAATTGCCTTTCTCAAGTCTTCTCCATTTTTAGCATGCCATCTTATATTCATTCAGATAGGGGAGCATCATTCATGAGCAGAGAACTAAAAGATTTTCTCAAGTAAAGGTGTCGCTTGCAGCAGAACTATGAGCTATAATCCTCAAGGCAACAGGCAAGCAGTGAGGTTTAACAGGAGCATTTGGAAGACCATTACAACTGCTTTGGTATCCTGTGGCCTGCTGATCTAGTGGTGGCAAGTTGTCCTTCCTGACGCCCTTCATTTAATTAATTCTTTGCTCTGCATGGCAACCAATGAGACCCCACATGAATGGCTCTTCGGGTACACTCGTCGGTCTTCCACTGGGACCTCTATTCCATCTTGGCTGTCCAGTCCTGGCATTGTCTTACTTAGGCATCACGTATGGCCCAGTAAGACTGATCTGCTGGTAGATGAGGTTAAGCTCCTACAGGCAAATCCCCATTATGCTCCCATAAGGTACTCTGATGACAAGGAAGACATGGTAGCTACCAAACACTTAGTTCCTGCCAGTAGTGAACCTCATGTACAGCCAAATCCTGAAATGAGCAACTGGCCTACTCATTCTGTTGATTCTACAAATATGACTCTTCAGTATAGTTCTGTTCCTGAGGACACTTCAACTACTCCTCATCAACACAAATGCAGTGAGGATACTTCAGTACTAAGGCACTCAGGCAATATGAGACATCCTCCTACTTGCTTCAAGGTATCTTGGATATAATTTTGTAGAAGGTGGAGAAAGTGGTGATAATTGTAACAATAAAACCATGACAACTATGATTAAATGTGGTTGGTTGTTGAGGCACTGGATGGTTTAATAGAAGGTATCATATGGTTTGGGCGTGTACATTCGTTAAGTGATCTGGGAGGGAAATGAGAGGCTCAGCTTCTCTCATTGACAGCTCCTCATTACTGCCAGGTGTGTATTAGCAGATGTCTTGACAGTGTGGGTTTTCTTCATGTATTAAGAGTTACTAGTGGAAGGATAATACTTGTGTATTACAATTTTGGGTTGTACTCTTTACAAACTCCTGTTACATTTTGTGTTGATTAATGCCAATCATTTGGTCAGATGTGTTTTACTACTCACATCATTACATTCCTCATTATCTCTCTCAACCTAAACCTTCCAAACCTTGGTTTAACATGGCCTGTTCTCATGGAACAAGCACTGAATCATACAAAAGTTTTTTCAGCAGCTTTTCCTGTCTTCCATGCCCTCAGCTGTGACTCCTTGATAAGTATGAACTTTCATCATAGTTAATAATAAGAATTTTGCTAGGTGACTACAGGTGGTGAACTTAATCAAATAATCATGTGTTTGTAAGTAATTTTTGAGAGTAGTTTCTTTTCAACTCTGTAATCTAGGGTAAGAGTACTGTTAATGCTGAGTTATGCAGTGTAGATAATAAATGAATGTTGCTGTATTTGTTGTATTTGAATTTGTCAGTGATTTCCTCAATCCTGGAATTTATTTACTTTGAGATTTTGTTACGATCTGATAGTCCCTACGCTCGTAACATTCTCATTCATGGTGAGTTGTAACACTGCCTACACAAAGATGGTATTATAAGCTGTCAAGGGTATATGCCTGATTATACTTGTCATTCTATACTCATTCTAAAATTGTCTCATTAGTTTACAGCATCTTTAAGTTGGAATTTGTTTGATAGGAATTACTGATATATTGTAGTTGCTAGATAATATTCATACACAAATCTAAAAAAGGGATTAATAAAATCTTGGATGTCACAAATGAGTAGAATTGCATGGAATAAACACCACTCAACATGCCAACACACTCCTATAAGTAACACATCACTAGTACTGCACTTGCTGGCATCTTGTTTACACCACCACCATCACAATCACTCCTGCTCTTCTGAATTCAGTGTATCTCCTTCTCAATGTTGAAGTGATTATCCAGCTTTACTACTGTGCAATGTGTCAACTATTGTACCCTAGGCTTCCAGAAGCAGGAAGGGGATAAAGCTTTAGATTCAGAATCCACATGTTAAATTATAATTCCTTCCCATGATGGATGCAGGGGTCTTTATGCTCACCAAATTGATCCATATTAGCAGTGGTGGAAAATATAGTGTATGTAGTACGATAGGCACTACTGCATTTGAGATGACAACAAATTTATACAGTACCCTCCCGAGTTTCACACCTAGTCCTAACTTCTAACTATGCTGAGTTTTGCGCATTACCATCCCAAGTTTTGCACTGCTTTGACAAGTATAGGTCACATGTTGGCATCACATGTTTACATACAGTAAACACCCCATAAGTTGGAGCTCTCTCTCTCTCTCTCTCTCTCTCTCTCTCTCTCTCTCTCTCTCTCTCTCTCTCTCTCTCTCTCTCTCTCTCTCTCTCTCTCTCTCTCTCTCTCTCTCTCTCTCTCTCTCTCTCTGAATGTTAGAACAATCCTAAGGATTGCTAAAATAGAATGAGACTGACTGAGAATGAAAATGAAATTACATAAATGACTGAGAATGAGTGAGAAATGATGAAGCAAAGATGACATAAAATGAATGAGTTGGAGAGAGACAGCAAGGTATAACTCCCTAATCCCTTATCTCTGACAGATAATGGGGAGGGGAAGTGACAGGGAAAGAGGTCTGAGAAAAGATGAAAGAAAGAAGAGGAAAGGAAAAAAGGGAGGAAGGTACAAGTACCTGATAGGTGAGCAGCAGCTCACACAGGTATGTCTTGCGAGTTTTAGTTTGTTATTCTGATTAAATTTTTATTAAAATTTCAGTGCTTGCACGAATGGCAAGTTCATCTTGCTACTTTTGATTTGTTATTCCGATTATATATTTATCAAAATACCAGTGCTCGCATGAGTGGTGAGTTTGTTATGCCAGTTTTGGTTCATTATTCTGATTAAATACTTATTAAAAATTTCAGTGCATTATAGCAGTTGTACGTTATAATGACCGTGTATTGTCATGTACCTTACTGTACAAGTCTTGTACAATGCTTGTGTTTAGATCTTCAAGTTTTGAGTGTTGTGTTATACTCTAAGTGCATAAATCATGTGTGATTATGATCCCTCCTTCCATCTCCTTTACATCAGCCCTCCATCTACTGGCAAAATTTACATACTACAAACTGATATTGCATACTGACACAATGATATTGCATACAGTATTGTACTGGGGAGAGGGGATGGATAGGTCACAATTCCACTATTTGTGAGGGCTCATTATTCCATCTTAGATGTTTTATTCTAATAGAAAGCAATTCTGGCTACCTAAAGGGAGGCAGGCTGTAAGGAATTGATATGAGGAGACATCAAGTCAGTCTTGACACAGGTCCATGGTCCTCAGAACTTCCATCATATAGGGTCACATTACTAAGGCCATTCAAGATTACTATTCAGGGACCACAGTGATCATAGGAGAATCTATTCTCCTAAAGAAAATGCATGTTCTTATTTTACTTGTGCTTCAACAGTGGTCATACGTTTAGAAGACTGTGGAAGATTTGAACAGTGAAACCTTTATACAAGCATTCCAGTGATTTAAAATGACCAATTACTGACAATACCACTATCTAAAACTCAGAGGCTTGAGGCCACTGGCAGCAAACCCTTTTCTGTTTCTCTTACTCTCTTTCAATATCATTACAGAGCTGACTGTTGTTTCTATGTATGCAACAATACAATACAGAGCTAGCTGTTGTTTCTATGTATGCAACAATACAGTGTAATTGTACCCACACTCTTGTTTTCAGAACTTTCCATCTGGCAAAGACTTCATTGCCAGTCACTAAATTCATCTATGTTGTATATCTCTCAACAACACTATGTAGAATGTTTTGACCATTCAATTTGTAAAGTGGAACACATATTCAACCACTTACCACTTCTCCCTTACTGAAATTTCCAATGACTAGAGATTTCAATATTCACCGCCAGCTTTGCCATTGCCTTTCACTAACTAATCTGGTAAACATGGCTTTAGTTTTGCTATTCTATACAACCTAAAGCAATTAGTGCAGAACCTACTCACATTTTTTACTATCTTGCAGATGTGCCAACCAGTGCCAGCTCATGGCTAAAATTAGTGGGGATACTGCTTCAGAAAATTTTTAGCCATTGTTTTAATATGAAAAAGAATATTTATACAGAAATTTGATAAAATCCTGAACAAAAGTTTTTCTTGCTTAATGTTGTGTAAAATTAAACAAACATATAAGAAGAAAATTTCTAAATACATATACAGTAGAACCTCAGTCACTGAATGTCTCCCTTTCCAAACAATTTGGTTTTTGAGCAAAAATTGTAACTCTTAATTGGTTCGAATACTGTATCATAATTTGGTTTTCAAACAAAGTTACTTGATTTCAAATACTACAAGACATAGCAAAACTTGCCATTTATTACTAATTTATAGTTTCTATAAATATTTCCTTCATTTTTGTATGTTTGGAGGAGCAACACAGAGGGTAAGACAGTAATTCAATCTTCAAAATAAGTTAAATATCATCCCATGGAAGAAGTTGAAGAACCTCAATGTAAGCAAACAAGGTTTGCCACTCATGAGTAATCCTGAGTCTCCTGTGGCTCTCTCTATGACCCACAATACCATCACTAATGCACAACTACATTTTCTCAGTAGCTTTTCCCAGCAGCAAGGTGCCTAAGTGTTACGATCACCTTCAGTTTGGCGGTGAGTGGGTTGCTTCTCTCTGTGTCACTCTGTAAGGATTCCCTCATTTGATCAGTGACAAAGAGAATGCCTGCATGGTCTAAACAATATCTTTTAATGAGTTCTGTGTCATCAAGTTCATTCAGTACATCCTTTATGGATGAAAATTTCTAAGCTGGAGATGTTATGGAGTGTCCATCTTAGCAATGAGATCACTGGCCACTAAGACATGGTGGGTAGGTGCATCAGAACAGATTAACCTGTTTTATATTGATTCCTATGGGAAAAATAGTTTGGGTTTTTAACATTTTTTATTTTGAACAGTTCAAGAACCAAGGTTCCACTGTATAACATTAACTTACGAAAGTCAACACAGGTGTGCACACATAAAAGACTTCTCATCACTCATCTGTCAGATCTATACTAAAACCATTAATGTGTCAATGTACCCAAGGCCACTGTCTGTCTTGAGTTGTCATGTCAGATAATATCAGAGCCTTGCTCTCCCATGCAACTTGATCAAACTAGTTGGATGGCATGCTGATTGAGATTTTTATACCCTTTTCTGGCACAGACTGTATTCTGACTAGCAATGGATGAGAAAGACAAGAAAGGGATATGATATGACTGGCACTGGATGAGAACAATAAGGAAGTGATATACTATGACCAGCATTGGTTGAGAATGGTAAGAAAGGGATATATTATGACTGGCACTGAATGAGAATGGTAAGGAGAAGAACTAAGTGTTCTTGTGTCACTTCTGCCAATATTCTTCCTCCTCCCAGTTGATTACTCTAAACATGAGTTTTATATGTCCAAATATGGAATACTGTTCCCAAATATAGGGAGGTTATCTAATTTTAGTTGACAGGTAATCTTGTGGATGCATCTTGTCATACCAGTACAAGACCATCTTGAACTCAGCAGAAGGCTGCTTGAAGACTGAAGTTCATTTGCTAGGCCCCAGTGTGTAAATTATCCTCTTAACTCTTTGATCTTAAGGTTGAAGGATCAATAATAGCTGGGGTAAATCTAATGGAGTGATATGCATTATATCACATGAAAACTATGAAGTTAGACCAAGAGCAAAAAATGATACATGATGTATATAATAATATTTTGAGTTGAGTCAGTCCACCAGTGAGCCTCCTTATCATCCAACTTAAAGACTGTGCTCCAGTAATTGTTTCATACATAGAACTGAACATTATTAAGTTAATACATAGAACAGGACAGTGGAAAAAAATCCTCTTATGCAACCCAAGCAGAACAATGGACACTAGCTGGCTGTCAACATTTCCTATCTTTTTTTTTTAGGTTTATTATTATTTATTATTTTCTCCTTGAATCCATAATAGTTTTGCAGCTAGGTATTATAAGCTCTAGAGAGATGGTTAAGTCTCAGAATTTAAGATCACTATCCTATTATCATTTAATTTCCACAGAGGATATGAAAACAAGAGTGTATGAGCTTAATCTCAAATCATGCACACTCACCTGTCATCTTAAAGTCCAACATGATATTAATGATCTGGTTGAGTGTAAGGCACTTGTTGCCAATCCCCCATGCCAAATACCTGCAACAAAAATACAGCACACACTTAATTTATTGTAAAATAAGTAAATATAGAGAATGGCCTCATTACGAAAGGGCATGGATAAACCAGTGTATACTGTTGGGTCTTTATGTGGAAGTATGTGGCCACAAGTTCCTGGGGTGCAGTAGGGTGGTCCATGAGACTATCCCATTCTATCAAGGGCAAGTAAGGCTAAGAGTGTGAATGATGTGTGTATGAGTGTGTGGTGCTTTGTCTGGGCCAACCTGTATGGATAGATAAACAGATATACTCTTACAAGTATGATCAGTTTGGTTCCTATCTGATACATGCATAAATGTGATGCAACCTTGAGGGCTTCTATAGGAAGCTCTCTTGCATCTTGTTTGATAAGCAGACTGGATCAGATGCAGGAAAGGAA